>NC_041405.2:56077399-56092399 GCF_900747795.2 Erpetoichthys calabaricus | reverse complement strand
TCTCTGTATATAAAATCCAATGTCTGTCTGTCTGTCTGCTTTTCAAGAGAGAATTACTTAATGGATTAAGATCGGGTTTTTTTCTATAATTTGCTTGAACATTCTGGTTGATTTGGGCGGCACAGTGGCGCAGTGGGTAGCGCTGCTGCCTCGCAGTTGGGAGATCTGGGGACCTGGGTTCGATTCCCGGGTCCTCCCTGCGTGGAGTTTGCATGTTCTCCCTGTGTCTGCGTGGGTTTCCTCCGGGCGCTCCGGTTTCCTCCCACAGTCCAAAGACATGCAGGTTAGGTGGATTGGCGATTCTAAATTGACCCTAGTGTGTGCTTGGTGTGTGGGTGTGTTTGTGTGTGTCCTGCGGTGGGTTGGCACCCTGCCCAGGATTGTTTCCTGCCTTGTGCCCCGTGTTGGCTGGGATTGGCTCCAGCAGACCCCCGTGACCCTGTGTTCGGATTCAGCGGGTTGGGAAATGGATGGATGGATGGATGGATTCTGGTTGATTTTGCAACTTCTCTTATCGTGCATCATAGTTCGCTTGCAGGAGAAATATATTCGCGCTAATCCAAGACAGAGGCTGCCGGCTGAGGGGAGGGGGAAAGGTGAAGTCAGGAGTGGGGAGCTCGGCAGGGCCCTCTCACTCACACGCCAGCCTCCGTTCAAGTCGGTGTACCTCTGCTTTTTGGAGTGTACCTTGCCTCAGCCTAGCTAGCGAAACCTGATTGTTTGTTGATTTTTAAAGTTTGTCTTGTTTCACTACTACTAAGCAGGCTGAGCTGCGGAGGATGGCTAGTATATATATATATAAAATCCAAAGTCTGTCTGTCTGTGTATCTGTATGTCTGTCCGTTTTTCAAGAGAGAACTACTTAACAGATTTAGATTGTGTTTTTTTCTATAGTTTCTTGAACATTCCGATTGATTTTACGTCTTCTGTCATCACACTAAGTATCACAGTTTGCTTTCAGTACCGATTTATTTGCACAAATCTGAGAGAGTGGCTGTGGGCAGAGGGGAGGGGGAACGGGGCCATCCTTATTGTCGTGCCAGCCTCATTTCGAGTCGGTCTACTGCTCGCCACGTGTTGGAGCGTACCTTGCCTCCACTTAGCTAGCAATACCTGTTTGTTCAACAGACATTATCATCTAGAGATTGTTAAGAAATAATGTTTGACGCACACACATACCCACCCACACACCAGGGACAATTTAGAATTGCCAATGCACCTAACCTGCATGTCTTTGGACTGTGGAAGGAAACCGGAGCACCTGGAGGAAATCCACGCAGACACGGGGAGAACATGCAAACTCCACGCAGGGAGGACCTGGGAAGCGAACCCGGATCTCCTAACTGCATGGCAGCAGCGCTACCCACTGCGCCCCTAGTACTTTATATATAAACTTTTAATTTCACTGTGGGGACAAATAGAGTATATTTGTCTGTCTAGCTGGCTGCCTTGTAAACTTTTTAAGAACAACTGAAAGCTTTTGGTGCAAAGACACCAGGAACCAATAGTGAAAATTCTAGCTTGCTGTACCCTAGTCTCACTAAACCAGATGTGTAACATACATGTCTGGAGAAAACCATGAGTGAATTCTGCTTAACATTGGATGGGAACAATTAGACAATTTCTAAACTAATCCAAAGCCTCATGAAGGCGGCACTCAAAGTAGGGACAGTGATTTTGAACTGCAAAGAGGAATGATGCTGGTTTTAACCTGGCCCGATAGGGAGCAAGCTTCTGATTATGAACTGTCTATAGTTGAAATGTCTCCTAAAAAAAACCTATTAGGTATATACATGTGTGTCATTTGTGAAGGAGCATATTGCATGTGTTAAAAATAACCTGATGCAAGTAAAAAACCTTTCTGTAACATCTGATTATATATTAGCATTCAAAGACATTAATGGATGAGTGAAGAATGTGAACAATATGTTGTCACAGGTGCTGTGTGTACTCTCTGTTGTTCAACATTAAAATGATAGTGTAGGAGTCAATGTAAGCTTGAAAGAACTGACTGCTATTTTCATGAAAATATGAACTGCAAAATATACATTTGAAGTAAATGGTGTATCACAACCCATTCAAAGGACTGCCGTTAAGAGAGCTGATAACGAAGACCCACAGGAGATGCAAATTTCAGTACTCAAAACCCCCAAATCCACTAATCTGCCTAACAACACCAGTAAAAGCATGGATGAGGCTGCACATAATCTACCTTCTGATTGAAGAAAGTTAACATTACTGTCTAATTGGAAATGCAAACATGCCATGCCAGAATAACAGCAGCATTTTAACACATGGCAAATCCATAAATTACAATGCTTATCTAAACTCTGTTCGCTGTTGTTATGCCATATTGTGATGTAATAGTTAAAATGACAGAAAGGTATCATTGCAGACAGAAGCACTTATCAAATGTGAGGAGCCTACTAGCTGCAGTGGTGTGTGTGTGTGTTTGTGTGTCTGTGTGTCTGACTCCTCTGTCACAGTGCTGATTAAAACATATAAATGAATTATTAAGCTTCAGTTACCATGTACTACTGAGTTCCTGAATCAGTACCATCAATTTTAGCTTTTTCTTTTCTCACAGCATCTCTCCTCCCTCCACTTATTTTTGGATTTTTTTGCCTCCTATGTGGGTTTTTAGGAGGGGAGAGCTGCCACAAGGGCTGCTCACCTATCAAAATCTATAATTCACATTTTAACTTCTTAGTATTGACTAGTTAAAATTACATTTTAGATACCTAAAATGCAATTCTGATCTCTCAGAACACAGTATTAAAATGGCTTGACATACTGAATTTGTTAGGCTAACAGGCAACATTAAATTGGCAGTATGGATGCAAGTGGGTGCTTGTGTAATGTGTGACCTAAAGCTATTGAGACCCAGTAGTATTGATGACTGATTAATCTTTCATTTTATGTTTAACTGAATTTGCTGATTATGATACTGTTTTGAGAAGGATGTTAAACTATTATGTAGCACTTTACTTTTAGGTAGTATGAAATGCAACTATTACACATTTCTTAAATAGTGTCTTTTGGTCTTCATAACACTTATAAAACATCAGCACACAGATTATTCACCCCTGTGCAGTGTGGCATATTGACATGATGGTAAAATTACTTGTCAATATGAAGGATCCACAGGTCTTATACTAAATATGTAATATCAAGAGAAATGGATCTCAGTTAAGCCATCTCAGACCACTGCAAAGTGATGTTTTGTCAGAAGGTCACATTGCAGAGATGAATAAACACTTTACTGATGCTTTATAAGTGTTATGAAGACCCGTTATGAAGTCATGTTACATAATAGTAAATGAGTAATAGATGCATTTTTGCAGTACCTAAAATAAAGTGTTGCCAACTATTTTAATAATTCTATTAATATTAATGTTTTAATTTGTTTTAATAAACTCAACCTTTGCAGTAATATAATTTACCACATAAAAGAGTCTGAGCTTTTTACAAAGGAATGTGTGAGAGTATACACAAGTTTAGTATATCTTATATGCATAAATCACAAGAAAAGTGTGTATTTTGGCATCACTATGCTCTATGTGTATCAGTACTCAGCAGCAAAGTTAGAAGAAGTCTGGGGATCACTTATCAAAAATTCAAACAGTAGAAGTGGAAATTAGTCAGAGAATCAGAAGAGAATGGAAAAATAGGAGAAAATGTAGCAGACAAAAGGAAAGCTGCAAACAGTAAAGAAAAAATACACAAGACAAATGTTGCATAATGCAGTAAAAGGAGCCTGAAGAACTGAAGATCAAATACTGTAATGGATGTTGTGGGGTAAACAAAATAGATCTGAAAGCAAATAGATCTATAAGAGTAAGTTAAAAGATTAAAGAGATATGATGGAAAGGAATGGAGAGAAAACTGCAGTGGGCTGGACATGAGAAAAATAATCCATCTGTAACACTTTCATTGTGCTGAGGTATTAGAAGGTGTTAGAGATGGAGTATCCAATGGAAAGAAAACCAGCTGGAATTCTGTGTTTGTAAAGGATATGCAGAGGAGCTGGTGTAATAAGGAGATAAAAAATAACTTAATGGAAAAAAGAGATACAAATCAATGGCAGTGAATCCAGATAAAGGAAAAGCCAGAGGAAGAAGAAGAAGAAGAAGAAGAAATGATCTAGAGTTACTGCAACCTTTGGACAGAACTATAATACTATATTTCATTCACATATTTAATCTTTTTGTTATGAGAGCAGGAGTTTCAGGACTAATTCAGAAAATAACATACATATTGTATAATTATGGCAGCAAACCAATATCATGTTTTAACTTATAATTATAAGGCTTATTTATCAAAAATGTAATTACCCAGTTGTGCTGTAAATGTTCATAATTTCTTCATAACAATAATTCTATAAAAGCTGCTCTCACCAATACAAAAGAAGACATAATATTCAATTTGGCTTTGCACAAAAAGGAACTGATTGTGAATTCTAAACTAGGAAAATAATAAATAAAACAGTTTATCAAGAACTTAATAGAATATACCTTATTACCCATTTTACAACAAAATAATTGATAGGCTATAGGTTATATAATCTTTTTTAACTTAGAAATATAGGCTGAACGTTTACTGACTTACATGAAATGAAACAGGTCATAATTAAAATGAGCTTTAAACGCCAGTCCATTGTTCCCTGCCACCTTGTAAAAAGACTCTGCTTGTCAGATGTGATTTTCAGTTGCTGATCCTGAACAAAGTATTGTTCACGTCTTACTTAATAAAATGACAGTGGGAGGGCTTTCCTTCAGCTTTAATGGCAACAGAAAGCTTGACACTCATAATTAGTTGGGCTGGGTCATGCGACGAAGGTAAAGGAATGTGTTACATCTCTGTTGATAAAAATACCTTCCTTAATACGCCAAAAACAGAACCAGTTTTGCAATTATTATTCAACAAGCGGTGAAAATCCCTGTTAAACAAATCAACGTAAATGCATTTCACAGGTCATCAAACTCCCAAGGAGAGCCTTGGAGCAGCTACATTGGGTTCAAGTCACTCTTTACGTAATGGCGTATAATTAGCTTATAAAACATTAGTGTTGAAACTTTTTTTTAAAAGCAAGCACATTATGCTTCTGAGATGGTAACTTCGTGTTCAGTATAACAGACTATTAACTTATGCTGGCCTGTACCTATCAATCTCAGTCCAGAATAGTTTCACTGCCAAGGGTCAGAATGCAATAGTTATAAACCTACTATACTGTATATCATATCACTCCACACACAGTATATACAGAGGAAACTTTACAGTATAGGACACATACTGTACAGGTATATATAGTCTATAATATAAAAAGACTAAGAGACTAGTAAAAAATTATGTTAAGAACTAGGAATTATATACAGATTTGGCTACAGTACTTTCTCCAAGACAATAATATTATTCATTCCAAAGACCCCCTACAAATGTATTAAACATCCATATTGGCAAGCACCACTAGAGAAACTGTGGGTGGTAGCAAGGTGTCTATAAAGTGTTTCTTTGAAACAGACAGCCCTTGTAATGTAGTGACTTCAATTGATCTACCACCTCCAAATAATATTTGAATAAGTAACGATGGCTACTTAAATGAGGAAGGTGTTGAGGACATGAGGACCACGGCAGTTGTAGAGGTACCAGAAAAGAATTACAAAGGAGACTTTGGTACCTTGTGAAATGTTACATAATGAAATGATGGCAACTCAATTCAGATCGTGTTTTGTATTCTTTTAAGTTACTAATCTCGTGCTTCCCTGTATCATAATCTTTGGAGCATGCACTATGTAAGTAGGAATTAATAAACTCCAGAATTTAGGAGTTGATTCCTGAAACAGTTTTATTCATCACCCACACTCACATTCTCACGGAGACTATTTAAAGTCGATAATTAACCTAATATGAACATCAGGATGTGAGTGTGATGCCCCATGCCTGCAGCCAATGGACACCATTCGCTTTTGGAGTATCTTGAAGTTCATGAACAGAGATGGAGTAGGGCAAATGAGGAATGTTTATAGTGCAAGCAGTAAACAGTGCATATTTATTAAGATCAAATGGCAACAGTGTCATTGTGCTGTGTGGTTATGTAAAATTGGCAGTGGTAGCACAGTTAAGAGAGCAGGGTTCACATCCTGGCTCCTCACTGCGTAGAGTCTGTATGTTTTCCTCTTGGCTCTATGGGTTTCCTTCAGGTACTCCAGTTTCCTTCCACAGTCCAAAGACAGGCAAGTTAGTTGAATTGGTGGCACTAAATTCATCCTAGTGTGTGTTTTGTGTGTGTGTGTGTGTTCACCCTGCAATGGTCTGGCGCCCAGTCCAGGGTGTGTTCCTGCTTTGCAACCTATGCTAGCTGGAATAGACTCCAACCCCCCTGTAACCATGGATTGGATTAAGAAGGTTATAAAATGACATGACCAAGTTAGAATAAGAATCAGCCATGTCACAGTTTCTTCCACCAGTGTCCTTTTCTCATTTCCCCTGCTCTCACCAACTTCATTAAGAAGGTGCAAGATGGCACTAAACCTGGTCTTCTCGGCTCTGTCTCAGCCATTTCAGCTAGAACCCTCAACAGGCCCTAAATCCTGGTTCTCTCTCCTTGCCACCACCATTGATAAGTGCAAAGAGATCCTCAGAGCATTTAAATGCTTCGCTCTGTTTCACTCAGCAAGCTTGCATCGACTTCCCCCCCAGAACAGTCCACTCTCTCTCTTACTGGATTACTCTGCCAATTCACTCATTTGTAAACTTTCTTCATTTTTGATCTTCCCCTTCTCCCTGGGCCCAGAGTTTTATACTCTGAATGTAGGCACTGTGATAATCAACCCACAGAGCCGCTAATGAGGGATGTCTTTGCTGATGTCTCGCTCGAGTAGTTAGTTATCTCATTCTCCCATTAAGAGCTTTGTAGTTGTACATCTTTCCTTTACCTACAGTTACAAATCTGAGTGGCACTATATTGAGAGGCTCTGTGACATGCCATGCCGCAATAGGATGTAAGCTAACGTACCCACAGAAAATCCACACATGGGTACACATGGCATGACAAGAACATGCAAACTCCATACAGACAGAGCCCAAGTACAACATTCATACCCAGCACATTGGATCAGTGAGGCAGTAGTTCTAACAACTTGCCACTGTACTGTCTATCCTTCAAATATAATTATTTTCAGATTAAAATAATGCTTAATTATGGAAAAATAAAGGTGGAAAAATTAATATAGCATAGAGAAAGATGGCATAATATTAACATTTTCTGGATAACATTACGAATGTTTGGAAATCCATCAAATGGTATATAAGTGAAAAGGAAGTTGCAAGTATTTCTAAAATAGGTAAAATAAAAAAGATTCACTGTTGCAGTCAGTATGCAATAGGGACATGTCCATACATTTTGTTCAGTTTGAAACACAGAACTTTGGTGTTTGCAATAGAGGTAGCTAAACTATTATTAGAGTATTTGGAGGTAGCAAGATGCCTGGGGATGGAGGCAAGTGTATCAGGCATTCTTATGTATTACCGGTGTCGGCTGGGAGCCTCTCTAGCTTTTCAAAATCTTCTCTACAACTGTTGTAGTGGGCAGGTCTCATGGGAGCTTCCTATCCTTATCAGTCAGAGCTGAGGTCAAGGATTGCAGGGACACCTTGTTCAAATAGGGGAAGTAGTAGATGGTCATAGGACTTCTGGAGGATTGTCCCAAACCCAAATATTTTTCCTGTGTTATTCATAGACATATTTCCTGGGTGAGACTTATAAGTCCCTTCTGGATAATCAGTTACTGAGCTTGAAGTTGGGAGGAAGAGTACTGGCAAGATCTCAACTGATGAGAGTAAAAGTGGCTATGGATGATGAAGAGGCAGGGAAAAGATACAAGTACTACGATTAGGAATTATACCAAAAAAATACACATCCTGTGCTCCAAGTTTCCATCCTTCCATTATCCAGCCTGCTACAGTGCATCCGGAAAGTATTCACAGTGCATCACTTTTTCCACATTTTTTATGTTACAGCCTTATTCCAAAATGGATTAAATTCATTTTTTTCCTCAGAATTCTACACACAACACCCCATAATGACAACGTGAAAAAAGTTTACTTGAGATTTTTGCAAATTTATTAAAAATTAAAAAATTGAGAAAGCAAATGTACATAAGTATTCACAGCCTTTGCCATGAAGCTCAAAATTCAGATCAGGTGCATCCTGTTTCCCCTGATCATCCTTGAGATGATTCTGCTGCTTAATTGGAGTCCACCTGTGGTAAATTCAGTTGATTGGACATGATTTGGAAAGGCACACACCTGTCTATATAAGGTCCCACAGTTGACAGTTCATGTCAGAGCACAAACCAAGCATGAAGTCAAAGGAATTGTTTGTAGATCTCTGAGACAGGATTGTCTCGAGGCACAAATCTAGGGAAGGTTACAGAAAATTTTCTGCTGCTTTGAAGGTCCCAGTGAGCACAGTGGCCTCCATCGTCCATAAGTGGAAGAAGTCCGAAACCACCAGGACTCTTCCTAGAGCTGGCCGGCCATCTAAACTGAGCTATCGGGGGAGAAGGGCCTTACTCAGGGAGGTCACCAAGAACCTGATGGTCACTCTGTCAGAGCTCCAGAGGTCCTCTGTGGAGAGAGGAGAACCTTCCAGAAGGACAACCATCTCTGCAGCAATCCACCAATCAGGCCTGTATCTTAGAGTGGCCAGACGGAAGCAACTCATTAGTAAAAGGCACATGGCAGCCCGCCTGGAGTTTGCCAAAAGGCACCTGAAGGACTCTCAGACAAGGAGAAAGAAAATTCTCTGGTCTGATGAGACAAAGATTGAACTCTTTGGTGTGAATGCCAGGCGTCACGTTTGGAGGAAACCAGGCACCGCTCATCACTAGGCCAATACCATCCCTACAGTGAAGCATGGTGGTGGCAGCATCATGCTGTGGGGATGTTTTTCAGCGGCAGGAACTGGGAGACTAGTCAGGATAAAGGGAAAGATGACTGCAGCAATGTACAGAGACATCCTGGATGAAAACCTGCTCCGGAGCACTCTTGACCACAGACTGGGGAGACGGTTCATCTTTCAGCAGAACAACGGCCTTAAGCACACAGCCAAGATATCAAAGGAATGGCTTCAGGACAACTCTGTGAATGTCCTTGAGTGGTCCAGCCAGAGCCCAGACTTGAATCCGATTGAACATCTCTGGAGAGATCTTAAAATGGCTGTGCACCGACGCTTCTCATCCAGCCTGAAGGAGCTTGAGAGGTGCTGCAAAGAGGAATGGGCGAAACTGGCCAAGGATAGGTGTGCCAAGCTTGTGGCATCATATTCAAAAAGACTTGAGGCTGTAATTGCTGCCAAAGGTGCATCAACAAAGTATTGAGCAAAGGCTGTGAATACTTATGTACATGTGATTTCTCAGTTTTTTTATTTTTAACAAATTTGCAAAAACCTCAAGTAAACTTTTTTCACGTTGTCATTATGGAGTATTGTGTGTAGAATTCTGAGGAAAAAAAATGAATTTAATCCATTTTGGAATAAGGCTGTAACATAACAAAATGTGGAAAAAGTGATGCGCTGTGAATACTTTCCGGATGCACTGTATATCTTAACTACAGGGTCACAGGGATCTGCTGGACTGTGCTCCAAGTTTGATACGCATAATAGAAAATTTCCATCACATTCCTGTCTTATGAAGCTAGCTGGTCTGTCAAATAAAACATTTATGGGAATCGCGTGTGAATCAATTCATTTGAATTATCAAACCATGTCTCTCAAATATACCTAAAGATTTCTCATTTTTCAAATTAGATTACATTACTTACATTTCATATTAGTGCTAACCCTATTTGTTCATATAGCATAAAGATTTGTCATGTGTCATGATTCCAGTTTTTAACATGTTATGTTCTTATCTATCTATCTATCTATCTATCTACCACAATGGCGCCTCTGTTAGGCTATGCCGTTGCCTTTGTCTTGCGCCGCTCATTGCGGTTGTGGGATATTTTTGTATTTTTTGTTTATTTTGTGACACTAGTCATACGCGGTCTTCCAGCCGCGTTAGTGTACGATCGCATTTCATTGATCAACATTAGATCAGCAATGGAAAATTTCTCTCAGCATTACAACTATACCTTTTCTCCTCCGCCGTTTGTGAATGCTACGTTGTTCAGCGGCTTCTCCCCATTGTTGGTAAACGGCACCCGAGTCAACCTGCGGTCCCATCGGAGGAAACGTGGGAAAAGGGCAGGTGTGCATGCGAGGTTTCGGCGTCTATGGCGCTGTGTTTCTGATGTAGATCTTCCATCTTTATCTGAGGATTATCCGAGCAGGCCAACGTGCTTGAGACCTGTTCTGCCAGGATTACTTGACGTGTTGCTTCCCGCTCCCTGCTCCCCGTCTGAGATGCCGAGTTCGCCGAGGGAGTAATCCCAGACTGCTCTGCGATATCCCTCGTTTCCAGAAAATGGTAATTTGACGGCCGCTGTTTCTATGACTCTACCAGCTAAGGTGGCACTGATTAATGCACGCTCTATCACAAACAAGTCATTTATTTTGAATTACTTTTTTACTAGTAATAAGTTGGATTTCATGTTCCTGACGGAGACTTGGCAGCGCGACTCTGATTTTACTATCCTGATAGAATTGTGCCCCGAGGACTGCTCTTTCATTAGCACACCGTGGCACTCCGGCCGTGGAAGTGGGATCGCCATGGTTTTTAAGAAGTTATTTTTATACCATTCTGTTCCTGCCATTTCGTATAAGACTTTTGAACTTCAGATTGTTAAAGTTGGACGTGTAACCCCAATAATATTTGATTTTAATTTATCGTCCACCTGGTGCGATTAGTCCTTTTCTTGCTGACTTTCAAGATTTTGTATCCACCATTATTAAGCTGGATAGAATAATAATGCTTGGTGACTTTAACATCCATGTGGATGATATTTCATGTAGTGTGGCTTCCGAATTTTCACCGACTCTTTTAATTTTGTACAACATGTTGTTGGCCCTACCCATAGTGGGGGGCATACATTGGATTTGTTTTTTTCTTATGGAATTAGTTTGAATGATGTTACAATTTGTAATGTAACGTTTAGTGATCATAAGTGTGTTTTGTTTGACTTGTCTTCAAATTTAGAGCTGTCACCTTGTGTTAACTCTAGGCGTACTCATTTCATTAATGAGTCAGTGATTAATCAGTTTGTTGATTTGTTTGTGGCATTTGATGCCAGCAGTATTGGTAATGTGGAATTAGCAGTTCAATGTTTTAATGACCATTGTACTGATATTTTGAATAAGATTGCTACACTTAAAATTAGGCAGCGTCCTGTTACCCACTTAGTTCCTTGGATGAATGACTCCATTCGTAATCTTAGGCGTTCCTGCCGAAAAGTGGAGCACCTATGGAAGTCTACTAATCTGGAAGTTCATCATTCATACTTAAAGGATTTAATTGCTTCTTTTAATTCTTTGGTTAGGGATGCTAGAACAGCTTATTTTTCTAATCTTATTCAGACTCACAAGTGTAATCCCAAAGTGCTATTTGATACTATTCACAATATTATTTCTCCATCTCAATCTATTACTCAGGTTTTTTCTGATAGTGATTGTAATAAGTTTCTTACATTTTTTATTGGCAAGGTTAATGTTGTTCGGGCTAATATTGTTCCAGCTGTCTTACCTAGTGATCTCATTCACTCTGGTAAATTTCACTTTCGGATCTTTCTGACTTGCTCAGGAAGATGAAACCTTCATTATGTCCTACTGACCTGTTGCCAACATCATTAATGTTAAAATCTTTGAGTTGTGTAGGTCCGTGCCTTTTGAATATCATAAATTGCTCCTTGAGATCTGGTGTGGTTCCATCGTATTTTAAACATGCTGTAATTCAACCGTTGTTGAAAAAATCTAATTCTGATCCCTCTATTTTGAGTAATTACAGGCCAATTTCAAAACTACCTTTTATTGCCAAAGTTTTGGAAAAGGTGGTTGAACAGCAACTTTGTGCCTTCTTAGAAAAGCAGCGGTTCTTTGATTCTTTTCAATCTGGTTTTCGGAGGCGACATTCTACAGAAACAGCTCTTCTAAAAAATTTTTAATGATCTTTTAATTGCTGCTGATGCAGGCAGGTGCTCTGTACTTGTGCTGTTAGATCTTACCGCAGCTTTTGATACGGTGGACCATCAGATCTTAATTAATAGATTAGAGCTGTTAGGTGTCTCTGGCTCTGCTTTGGACTGGTTCTCCTCTTATTTGTCAAATAGGAGTTTCTCAGTCGGTGTGGCTGGCTTTTCATCTGACTCTGCTCCTTTGACAACATGTGGAGTGCCACAGGGCTCGGTTCTTGGACCTATACTTTTCTCTCTATATATTCTTCTGCTATTACAGATTCCTAACTCTTTTAAGGACATCTCGTATCATCTATATGCAGATGATATACAGGGTACAGCTTTATTTTTCATTTAAGCCTAACCAAATTAATACTTTGGTCACTTTGGTTGATTGTCTGTCTCAGGTTAATGACTGGCTTAGTAGTAATTATCTACAGTTGAATTCAGGAAAAACTGAGGTTCTAATTGTTGCTCCTCCTGTTCTTCATTCTGAGATCAGTTTAAAATTATCTTCCGTCTCTTCTGTTATTAAGTCAAGTCTACGTAACCTTGGGGTTATTTTTGACCAGTCCCTGACACTTGATGAATATGTAAGGTCAGTCAGCCGTTCGTGTTTCTTTCATTTAAGAAATCTCTCAAAACTAAGAAATGTTGTTTCAAAATCAGAATTGGAGATGCTTGTTCATTCTGTTATTTCTTCACGGCTTGATTACTGTAATGCTCTCTTTACAGGTTTGAGCAAGTCCTCTCTCTCATGCCTTCAGTTAGTTCAAAATGCAGCTGCCAGACTCATAACTCGTGCCAGCCTGAGTGATCATATCTCCCCCATTTTGCACACACTGCACTGGCTCCCTGTGTTTTATAGAATTCATTTTAAAGTTTTGGTACTTACTTTCAGAGCTTTGCATGGACACGCTCCTGAGTACCTAACCAGCCTGCTTCAACACCATACAGCTTGCCGAACTCTAAGATCTGGGCAACAGGGCCTTCTCGTTGTCCCACGCACTCGGCTAAAAACCCGTGGGGATCGTGCCTTTCAGTCTGTGGCACCAAGACTATGCAATAGCCTGCCTTGTGGTCTGCGTGGAGTCAAGTCTCTTAATTCTTAACAGAATTAAGAACAGAATAACAGAAAAACAACTAAAAACATTTCTTTTTAAACGAGCTTTTAATCAGTGCTGAATAGTCCAAGTTTGTTTATTCATTGTTTTTAATGGTTTTGTTTATGTTTTGTTTTTAACTGTTGTATTTGTACTGTATTTGCTGTTCAGCGCTCTGTGACCTTTTGTCTGTGAAGGGCACTATATAAATAAATAAACTAAAACTAACTTCTTAGAGGTTTGTATGGTTTATTATTGTTATTAATTTCTGCCATTATGTTAGGTGACATAACCACTTTGCTCGTTTTTCCTGACCGTGGCCATTTTGTTTACTGCTGCTATTTCCTTTGCCAGTAACATGACACACATGTCATATGACATATTATGTCATCATATCCTGCCTCTAAAAGATGGCAGTAAATTATTGGCTGTATCCTAGCTTTTGGATAATCTAAAGAAAATCTTCATGGTGTGCTTGGTTATGTTTTTATTGAAAGGTCTGTTTTTGACCTTTGCAGGAATCCATTTGTGACCTTCATCTTTGTTTTGTTGGCTAATTTTATCATAGACTTTTTAGAATATTGACCCCTTCTAGTATTTGACTTTGATTCTGCCTGCTCCTTTTTGGCATTTTTCATGTCCTGGTACATCACTGTTTCCAATCAATGTAGTGAAAATCTCTGTTACTGCAGCGTTCATAACAGCATAAGGGAAAAAAACTCACTAGTCTATATATGAAATGGCTTCAGTAGTCCCCTATATTTTTCAATTTGTTCTTCCTTTCCTGGGGTTTCAGCCACACACTAACCTTACCACCTTAATCTGATATGGACAGTATGAAGCTTACACTTGTATTGTCACAGGCCTGGAAGTACCAAACAACCAGTTTTCTTTTTACAACACACATCCTGTCACACTCCAAATGACGACCCCATCCCAGGTAGATTCAAATTCCAACATGGTAAATGGTTCAGAATTTCTTTATAATAGCAGCACTGTAAAGCAACTGTTACGAAACAACTCCTACTGCAGGACTGACAAGATACACTGTTAATCAACCTAAGACCTATGATTTCACCTTTTCAAGCCCTGATGCACAAGACCTCATATATACATATAGCCACAATATACTGCATACTGTAGACACTCTTTTATTAGACATCAGAAGGATGTGGCCTTTATTAACTACTAGCAAAATACCCGCGCTTCGCAGCGGAGAAGTAGTGTGTTAAAGAGGTTATGTAAACATATATATATACATATCTACATATACACATATCTACATATACATATATATACATATATATATATATATATAATATATATATATATATATATATATATATATATATATATATATATATATATATATATATACATATACACATCCACATATATATATACACATATCAACATATATATATACACATACATATACACACATACATACACACACATATACATCTATAATAATAAAAGGCAAAGCCCTCACTGACTGACTCACTCACTGACTGACTGACTGACTGACTGACTCATCACTAATTCTCCAACTTCCCGTGTAGGTGGAAGGCTGAAATTTGGCAGGCTCATTCCTTACAGCTTACTTACAAAAGTTAGGCAGGTTTCATTTCGAAATTCAAAGCGTAATGGTCATAACTGGAACATATTTTTTGTCCATACACTGTAATGGAGGAGGCGGAGTCACGTATCGCGTCATCACGCCTCCTACGTAATTACGTGAACTAAAAACAAGGAAGACATTTACAGCACGAGTCACACGCGGGAACGAA
>NC_041405.2:55672399-55734899 GCF_900747795.2 Erpetoichthys calabaricus | reverse complement strand
GCAATTCAATCAATTTAAGAGAAAGGGGCATCAATGTCAAAGTACTGAAAAGTATCTTGCTCTGAAACATACTTTAGCAAGCAACAAATCACCAGAACCAAGAAACATACTAGATGTACTGATCACCCCTAAAGCCGTAATGGAGGCACACTGCTTACTAAAAGTATAAATAAAGATCAATCCCGCTATTTCCCGTTAACACCTGAAAAATGAATGTTTGTTCAATAATCGTCCACTGTGACACCCTTTATTTGTGGATGCTGTATCCTGTTCTTTTGTGTGCTGCATACAGTCACTCACTCCCATATGTACGACTGCATGTTGTTAAGAAATGCAAAGAGCTTAGCAAATTAAACTGCATTGGGAGCGATTAATTGAAATATTACGATAACTAAAACAGAAATGACTACCATAGTCCACTGACAAACACATCGGGCCTGTATGGTGCTGGACAAGTGCTCCAGAAAAGAGCGGCACTTGCACAACTTATTTGGGTACAAAATGCCACGTGTTTATTAGAAATTCCTACACTTTTACTGAGCGGGTGGTTACCTCAAAGGGGGTGGGGTGTAAAAGCCAGCACCCGTCTTCCAACACTGTGCAGAAGCCAGAAAAACCCCTTCCCGCGAGCGAAGGCGGAGGCAGCAGTGACTCATACACGAGCACATGGTGACTGAAGCCAGGGCTTCCTGGTGCGATCCGCGACACACCGCTCCTCCCGCGCGTACACACACCTTCACATGGCAGTAAATGTAAACACGAAGGGGGATGGGGATGTTCAAAGAAACACGAAACAGTTGGGTAGTGTCAACTTGAAAATATTCACAGCTCCTTTGGCAAGAGAGCTTCACAAGGAGAGCTAAAGTGTCGACGGCGGGTGAAGCTGCGCAAAAAGCAGTATCGCGACGGTACAACGTTTAACACTCGCGAGGGACGCCTTCGATGTCCTTTCAAAGAGCTCCCACGCACTACCAAGTGGCGCATTCGCCCCGTTTACTTTGCATGGCGGCATCCCTGCGCACAATTTGACAGGCGGGCGGGGAGGGGATATACAGTACATACAACACAAGAGCCTCACCATTAGGCTGGCGGTAAGAGCAGGCAATCCTCTTTTAAATGAAGCTTGGTCTACCAGTCGACAACTGCTAATTCACAAAGCGAAAGAAACGTTCCCAACAGTAGCCAGATAAACCGACGCGGTGGGAAAAAGATCTTCGCTTGAGGTGAACTGCACGCGTATTCTCCGTGACGAATGATTTATGTAACGTTACATATTAGCACTGTGTAAGAAATGGCAGTGCTAGTCGAACTGGATCCTTGACGGTTTGGGCTACGCGATGATTTTTATATGATAATTGAGAAAGCTTCCAAACAAAAGAAAGAAAAGCGATTAAGCAGGCAGCGGCACCACGATTAGACCCCATACACAACAGCAATACAAAAAAGCCATCCCTTCACTCCCGCCTTCCCAGGCGTACAATAAACACAACCTACCTGAGTTACCATCTTTCTTTCCATAAACGACCACACGCCGATGATAACCGGTCCCTTTTATAGATCTTTTCTCTCTTAGATCAGGCAGTCGCGTTGTGTAAGCAATGCGGTAAAAGTACGCAAATGCCAATCGTACAGCAAGCAACCTACAGTTTTTTCCTCTCCCTCTCTCGGATCTGCTGGGATTCCTCCTCGTCCAATTCCTTCCTTTCTCTGGCCAGCCCCCCTTTCCCACCCTATCTATGCTTGTTTTTTGGGAACTCTGCCTTCGCGTTGCGTGTGTGCATTGGTTAGTTGGTTCGCTCGCTCGCGCCCTCGCTTTCTCTCTAACGCACGCGCGTGCGCGCCCACGGCGCGCTCCCCCTCGGGAGCTGCTGCCTGATTGAAGCCAGATGGCTCCATGATGGCCCGCCCCCACTCTGCAAACTCCTGGTAATCGATTACAGCAAACGACCGCACCACGCCTCGCCCTCTTCGCAGCACATATAGCCACGCCCCCGAATCATTAAATCAAGGCGAACCCGACCTTCCGTCACCACCCACCACTGCGTTGTAATAGCACGTGGAAGAAGTCTTCGCCCTTCTCCAGTAGCGCGCGCGCAAGCACGCAGGCACGTACACACACACACACACCCTGCCCGCCACACCCTTTTACCCAAAACGCTTTCTTTCCAGCCAGAAGACAATTTTAGGTTTGACGCTCGTCTCTTCCCATACAAGTCTTAATCTGTCGGCAAAAGATTTTTGCGTCCGCTCAACCATACATATTCTGTTCAATATACATACACGTCCTGCATATCTTGCAGTCGCCGCTACGAACAATTCCACAGGCAGAGGCAGCATCTGTTAGGCACTGAGGTATATGAGCCTGCAGGGTAATTTTCACAGGGCTCCCCGAAACAGTACGATTAATTACAAAAATAACCCTAAACAGAAATATATGACCGTAACGATACTTTGAGATTTTTTGGTTTTTTTTAAATATTCGTACCAAAAAATTACGTACTTTTATGTCGACGTTGCTTTAAGAAAAAAAAATCAGAACAGGATACTTAAGCCACTGGTGAAACTTGCGCGGTCAGATTACAGCCAAATTTACTGCGTAGAAAAGAAAATTAATAACTACGCAATCTGATTGGGATTCAATATGTCCTAGTAACCAAGTATCTGGGTTCAACTCTCAGCAGAGTTGCCACACATATGGTGTCTGACAGTCTGCGCCATCTGCCAGTGATGTCCATTGAGATGGACTGTTTAAACACGGTATAGGGAAGCTCATATGGTGGATTTGTTCGTGTTTTGCACGTGTCCTGCAGGTATATCCTCTGGCGTCCTGTTCTTATGTAATGGGAAAAAGGAGTAGACCTTCCAAACAGATTGATGGATAGTATGTGCCCCTTCAAGGATCACTAGTATTTTCTACCTTGAAGTCAGTTTAGTATTCAAAAATACAAAGGAAATGTCAGTCTTATCCATCAGTACAAACCAATTTAAGCACTGCTACAGTACAGGTATGTGTGCTTTTATGGCTCTATGCACCCAATTTCCACACTAATCCCAGTGTTAACAGATAACTGGATGTGTGCTGGCCCTGTAAAATTATTTTATATATTTATGGGTTTAAGGCTGTTGTGTACACAGTATAGTGAAATACCTATTTGCATGCACTAATCAACATGCAACATGTCCCCCCTCTCTGACACCATGATTAGCGAGTACAACTACCTTACCTTGAAACTTTGGTCTTTCCTACTGGTAGATTTAAAGGATGTTACTAAACAGCATGTTTTTTTTTGTTGTTTTTTTAATCTAATGGTTAATAAGAAAATTAATTCAGTGTTAAAATGCAATGACATGTAAGAACTAATTTCACCACGTAGTTTAAGTTTTGAACTCAAATATTCTGATAAGGATATTCAAGGAACATCATAAACACAAAGATACATGCTTACACACATATTTTCAATATATTCTTTTATATTTGTATGAAAAGCAAATTAATGTCAACACTAAACTAGCAAGGGATCTTCTCTAGGGTGGTATGCAGAGTCTGGGTGTGGTGCTCCTAAATATTTGCTTTGTTCCCAAAAGCACTGCTCAAACCGGCTGCAAATTCTTCGTCAAAACTTGTCCATTTGTGCCTGCGCTTTGGGCAAAGGGCAGCCTCCTTGAAATAGAGACATGCAGGCATTTCAACGAGTACTGTATCAAAGTTTGATGCACACTGACAGCAACTCACACAATACTTAATGCCAACTAAAAAACACAACAGATGACATTCTTCCTAAACAAGCAAGTTTAAATGAGAGACCACAAAAAGAAGCCAATTCAAAGTACGACATTCATCAGGACTAGTCCCAATTACAAACCAGTGCCCTAAAAAAGTGGCAATTTTCCTGCAAGCTAAACATACTCTGTGAACCAATTCAAGGTTACATTTACCTTACTTTTAATGCAGTTGTTCATGACACAGTTAAAAAAATAAATAAATAAATCTCAGAACTTGACAGAATAAACTAGAGTGACTTTTTCACAATGGGAAGACTTGAAAACCTCCCACTTCCCTTAATACATAACGCATCCCTCACGTATGTTTAGAATCTCTCCTGAAGAGGCCACAACAGTACTTTCTGAAATAAAAAATGCACACAAACAATACTTTGAGTAATGCAAGTAGATGACAGATGTCCTTTCCCCCTAAATCTAAGAAAATAATTAATATTACAGATTGAAAATACAGCTAGGTTGTGTCTATATGGAGACAGCATGGTTAGCTTCAACATGTGTAGAACAAAAAGTGCACCTTACGCAACCATCTGTTGAAATGAATGGTTCACTTCTACAGTGGACACTGCCATCTGTTTAACATTGACTAGAAAAAGACAAATGCAGCACCGCAGTGTGTGGAGGTAGCAAATTAATGGTCATTTTCCAGCAACTGCAGAAAATAGTGACATGCAGCTTTAAAACAAGAATGACATTAGCTACTAGTATATAATTTTTTATCCACTATTTAAAATCTCCATCTTTTGATTTGAGTCAATTGCCCAGGACAGTTGTGACCTATCATATATAAAGATTTTAAAACCATTAGAGAATGAAAACAATCTGTTTCAAAAATATACCCAGAAAAAAAATAAAGCACTAGCTAAGCAAAAATATTATATAGTGTGTTTTACTTTTGATTGGTAAGAAATTTGGAAGTTAGAGATCATTTGAGTCAATGTTATTAAAACTTGAAATAGTAATAGAAACCACTAACCACTTTTCTCAATGTTTTGTTCCTATAACAGTTAAATAACTAGTGAGTATTGGAGTGGGGCTGGTGAAAGATCTTTAAAAAAAAAAAAAAAAAAAATAGTTAAATAGACCTGACCTAAGAAAGGTAAAAAATGAAAGACAGGAGGCAGCCCTGCAGCCCTTAAGGTTTTAGAAGTTTTACAACCCCAGGCCCCATTTGAAGGAGTACAGGCTCACAGTGGTGAGCTCTCCAGGAATCTTGACTACAAGCAGCAATATGGTGTAACATTACACCACCCCAGAGGGTCTGCAAAAAGGACGTTGTCATACCGTCTGCAGCTGTTAAGAAAAATCTGCTGCTCTGCAGCTGAGCAATCAGCGCCTGCTTAAAGTTGTAAGTGGGGGTTATGAGCAGCCCAGCTGCTTTTTTCACTCAACCACAAAATGTTATCAGCCTATACTGTCAATCATTCCTTAGGTACAAGAGACAATACACAAGGTTAACACTTGTATCAGGACAGCAATGAATTTATCCTGACCAGCAAAAACTAATTATCATGGCTTTCTGGTTAGGTACACAAAAACAGCAGTTCATTTTTTTCTATACAAAACAAGATTTTTAAAGCAGGTGTTATGTACAGTCAACAGTAAGTAGTATTCATCTCATCTCATTTCAGCTGATTCTCAAAATATACTTAATCTAATTCAGGGTCATGATGGAGCAAGAGCCTATCCTGCAGCTCCGATTGCGAGGTAGAAACCAGACCTAAATAGAGCACCAGACTATCACAGAGCCCATTTATGCAAATACCCACACTTGCACAGACTTGCACAAGGGTAAATGTATAACTGGGAAATTCAAGAGGACATGGTAAGAAAATTCATGCTCTACATACAGTAGATAGCAGGACTGAAACCCAGGACACTGGATCCATGCTGTTGCAGCACAACCCGGCACAGTTCAAGATTCTACAAATACTAGAGCAACATATGCCACAAAATATCTGGGATGGTGGCATGGCATAAGAATCTTTCATTTAGGGTCAGGCTGTATACCTGTAGTAGAAACTCTGACTATCTACTGAAATACGATTTTAAAAATATCACAGAAAAGCTTAGCTAATGTCATCAATGTAAAAAGAACTTGCTAAAGTACCTACTGGCTCTCATCATGATGACACAGTAATTGAAATAGGATTAACAAAAAAAATTAACACATTCCATAAATATGCATATATAGGTAGTCAAATAAGAATAACAATTCAAGTTAAAGGAAAGTAGTTTTTATTTGATGGATGCCTTAAAGAAAAGAACATAGGACCCAGTTAAGTATTTTGATTTTTATTTTTCCCATTTAAACTGTTATGTTGAGCATGAAAATACAAATACCTTGTATAATCATATTCTGTAATGCAATTAAAGACATACAGGACTTACCTAAGTAATCCACAGAAATCCATCTTAATGTAGATTTTTTTTAATAATTTGTAAATCTGAGACTATTTCAAAAATGCTGTTTACTAATACATTTGCAACAAAAAAAAAAAAAAATCAAATTGCATTATTCCACAGGGAACAAAAAACTAAACATCGATTTTCTATATACACAAAGTCCATAACATAGCAGAAACTGGACATGATGCCATATCAAATATTTGGTATATCTACACATTCTCCCTCACACCAGTGAAAAGTCAAGCAAAATGACACCTTTTATTGGCTAACTAAAAAGATTACAATATGCAAGCGTTTGAGGCAACTCAGGTCCCTTCATCTTGCCTGATCTTTTTAGTTAGCCAATAAAAGGTGTCATTTTGCTTGATTTTTCACTACATTCATAATGGCTAACACGGTACAACACCCTAGTACTCCCTCACACCAGGAAAATGTAAATGTCTCAACATCCTAGCAAGTCTTGGGGATGTGGATAAACACCTATCTAAACACATGTGAACTCTATGCATACAGTGACAGGATATAAACCAAACTTAGGTTAGTAGAGCTGTGAAATAGCAGTGCTAACCACAAGATAGCAAAAGTTCAACCATGTGCAGTATGCTTGCTGTTACACACACAGCACTTTATAAACTAAAACTACACGTCACTAGGATCGCCCCATTTTGTATTCTGGTCTGGTTTATCTGAATTAGAGGCTTTTTAAGTTCTAAAGAAGGGTGAGGGTGCTACCATTGATTGCTCACAATTCCTTTTCAATTTGTTGTCACTACCACAGCAACGTGTGAAGGGAAACCTGCAACTAATCTGTTAGTTGATTTAGCTTTTATTCCATATAAAAGTCTGAGATAACATGTAAATAATAGAACTACAACCCAATTCCTAATGCAAAATGCATTGCAATACCACTTAATTCTTTGACTGTGTCCACGAGAAAGAAAATGCATTTTCTCATGACAAATCTTGACTATATGAGAAGGAGATGGAATGTAGTTTCAGTACTGTAGAAAACACTGCGTAGATGTTAAACTGAACACCTTGAAAACCAAGATTCTTTCATTAGATAACCTGAATAGGGTACATTGCATTAATCACAGGCTCGCAGAAGATGGTTTTATTCTTTTTGCCCATGTTGAAGCCCTTCCCCATCCTGGAATGGCATTCACACTACAATATGGCACAAAAAAAAACAAAAAAAAAAACAACATTTGTTTCTGCAAGCGGAGAATACCAGTGCTGCAAAATACTGTGTTTCCCAGTAACTGAACATAATTTATACTGACTACAGCTGAAGATGGATGTCACAATTGATAGCCAACTATATACTGTACCATCAAACAAACAAATAAATAAATGGCACAACAGTAACCTTATTAGCATGCCTGAGTAATAGCTTTCAATTCCTGAACCCATTATGGCCAGCTGAGGGTATCCCAATCTCAAACAAAATTCTAAATATATGTTAGATGAACTACTGATTCTAAATTACCCAGTTACCCAGTGTTCTAGGTTAAATTTTACATCTCCAGTTACAATCTGTATCTGCGTGTTTTTTTTCCTCGGGTACTCCAGTTTTTAGTCCCACATCTCAAAGAGGTGTGTGTTAGGTTGATAAGCAACTCAACACTGGCCCCATGTGAGTTTGGATGGAAGTGAACCCTTCAATGGCCTGGTACCATTTCCATGGTTGATCCCACCTTGTGCCCAGTACTGATGGAATAGGCTTTGTTCCTCCAGATTAAGCAGGGTTGAGGATGAGTCAATAATCCTGGACACATACCTCGGTAATTCCTGTGAACAAAGCACCAACCCTACATATGGCACCATAGTATACATGTTTTACTTTCCAGCTAGAAAATCTGAAACAGAAAAAAGTGGTCCTGGAAAAAAGAAAGAAAGGTGGATGAATAGAAATATAAAGGCACAGAAGAGAGGGATACCAGTTCCAGACATGACGAAGTTTCACAAAGGTGCAATGTGTGCAAGCTCACAGTAACATGGAGCATAGCTTCTATCATAGCACAACACTACAAGGGTTTTAGTTTAAAATGGAAGGAAAAACATAATGCATAGTAAGAAAAACTGAAAAAATATGTGATAGTTCTTCCTTAGATTAATTACTTTTGTACAATAGTTGTGAATGCATAAATGACACAAGTTAATTAAACTGACTTCGGCAATTTTAAAATCCAATAGCTGATTAAATGAATGCATTCATATTTTAGAAAAGAAATACAAAGCTGAATCTTGTTTACAAATGAAAAGGCTGAGTTTGGACATTTATTGTAAAATTATAAAACACTGAAAACATAAACCTTCATTATTTTTTCCTCATTGATAATTTAAGGATAACAGTAAACATACTTGTAAGTAATTGTACAAGTCAGACTGGATTTTACTATGAATTTGTCATTCTAGCTGAATAATTTTACAATGCAGTAATAAGATTCAGCAAATAGAGTCATTAACATGGTGAAGAAATTAAGTTATATATTTATGAAGTCAAAAATACTCAGTGTAACAAAAACAATACTTCTCTCATCATAATACATCATACCATCACTCAGCAAAATAAATGATTGTACTGAGGATAAGGACCTGGGAGAACTAGAAGTCTAAAGGACACACATTTATAGCTACAGTAGGCAAGTTAGGTTTTTGTTACAATTTTTTTGAAGCTGTTACTCACATATTCAGAGTGCCAAACAAATTATAATAGAATGTAATACATAAATAAATAAATAATAATTTAAAAAACTACAATTAATAGTATTAACTGCCGTCTCCAAAGTCAAATCCACAAAAAGACATCATCCAAATTACCATTTTTATGGGAAAAAAATTGCTTTGGTATTCTTCCACTGAATTTTTACCATTACAAATGTCCTATGAATAAATTCATTTGAACATGTAATTTGACAATGAAGAAACTCCCTCCTATAAGGAACGAGTCAACAGTGTGAATTCTGTAATACAGAAGGTGCTATACAACATAGTGGTTAATCAGTTCTGGAATGTGGTATGAGTAGCAGCAGGAATCATTCAATTATGGCTCCCTTACCACAAGCACTACTAGATGAATCAAACAATGCACTGAAATGCCAAAAGCTGCCATACACAATACAGTTAACAAGACAACATACCGTAAAATCAGGACAATGTGGAGGAAAAAATAGAAAAAGAAGATTAGCCTATAGAAATACATTTTCCAGTTTTATGAGAAAATCACCTATGAGAACATGACTCAAAACAGTGACCAATGGTTACAACAGAGACAGATGCATGAAAAAGGAGGTTTTGAGACAGCAGGCACAGATTATTCATTTAATACCCAGTATGTAGAGACAGAATGTGCCATTTGATTCTCAAACTGCTTTCTTGTCAAATGCTACTCTCCAACCCATCCTACTACAAACAAAAGAATAAAACTTACTGTTTACCTGCAGAACACGGTATGGGTAATCCATACAATACATTCCTATCATTGCTGCTGGCTGAAAACACAGTCTCTTTTCCCTTTCCACAGGCAAGGCTGAAAAACCTGAAGTAGCTTCCCTGAACCCCAAGAATCAAACGTGATGTTGTCTTTAAGGGCTATTTTTTTTTTTTTTTTTTTTTTTTTAATAAATTTATTTCTGTTCTCTCCAACTACTTGTGCATTGTTTGGTTGCTGAGAAAAAAAAGAAAAAACAAATGCCAAGGCCAATTTAGTATAATTCTTGCCCCGAAGCAATAGCCTACATGTACAGTTGTCTTTGAAAATTGCAGACTCTTGCCTCAACAAGAATACAACTTTTTTCCTCAGGTGCTCAGTCTTCAATGCTGCAGCTGTGCTTTTACTCTCAATTCCTTTTGATTCTCTCCCAGAAGTGGAAAGGTCTTTCTCCTGTTATTGTGCTCGTTTTGTCTAATCTCAGTATCTCCTTTTTGTGGCCAATTGTTAAGTAGCTCTCTCTCAAGTTGTCTGCACCATGTGTGCATGTGTCCACCAATTTCTAACCTTTCTTCTGCTACCAGTCTTGCCGATTGACACCAACAGCTGTGAGATTAGACACGGCATACATGCACTTAAATTTTGGAAACAGCCCACCCTGCCCCCACCCTCCCCTTCATCAAAGTGTTCCTGTCATTCAGTTGGGATTCTCCCTCCTCTCGCCTTCCCAACCCCCCTTCCTTCTTTCTCTTTTTACTCAATTATAAAACACAACCACTCTTTTAGAATTACAAATTAAAAACTTAAAATGCCAAAAAGTGCCAGTGGTGTAGAGCTCATTCTGATGATGAGTTTCGTTCAGGGTCCCAAGCAGTAAAGGTACCAAATGGACGATATTATTTGATAGAACAATGGCTACAGTGCGGATCCCAAAAGCTCATTTAGCTACACAAATTCACTAAGGCTGCTGGACAGATCATTTCATGGACCATGTGTAATGCATTTCTCCAAGACTATGTATTAGGTAAACTGGATATTATAAAATGTTTTAGTATGTGTGTGCACAAGTGTGCTCACACATACACTGGTAAGCAAGCCCTGCAATGAACTGGCCTGCCAACAAGGATTGGTTTCTGATTTATGCTCATTGCCACAAGGATAGGCTCCAGAACCCCAACCCTAAGATGGAAAAAGCAGTAGTAGGCATATTGCTTTATTAAGTCTGTGAGTTGAAACGTCCAATGAGTTCAATTAATTCATCGGGTATAATCCCACACTGGACAGCAAATGTTTAAAAAGTGCGAGTCTTATAGGGGTGTTTATCCACTCTGAACTCTCTCTTTTGTACTATATAACTTGCTAAAAGTCAATAAGCTGTAATTAGAATCAGATGATGTTTTTAAGGGAGATTTTCATTTCTTTCTCTTTCATGATGCCATTAATGCTCAGAATGCTACTGCAGAAAAAGATCATTTGTGGCAGAGATTTACAGCTGTTTTCCTCCATCTCTTTCCTGAAATGACCATAACACACACTAATCTAGTCTAAAAGAAAATAGACCTTTGCAACCATAAGATCACAAGCTGTGAAAATGAGATAACTTTTGCTTGTATTCTCTTATGTATATGTAAGTGTATATATTAGAAATCATGTGTACTCAATGTTGTGGAATACTGGACATAGTCCTATAATAATGAACTGAATTAAATCATAAGAGTGTTAGATGAGAATACTGTATATGAAATTATATAATTTTTTCTAACCTTACCAAAACTCATGCTGAATTAAAATCAGATAATCCAACTTTTCAACAAACAATACATCTCAATTGAAAATACTTTACAGCTCAAATATGACATTGTAAGCTGATAGAAAACATATAAATCAAATTGATTTCTTAAACATGACTAATCCAAAATAATCTACTCTTAAATAAAAGCATAAACTAATTTTATATGTAGTATTAAATGTAATGATGCACACATGCCATCTATTTTACATGCATGTCATTTCATTTTATAAGCTGTCAAATATTTCTCGGGTCCCTTTTCCAAACCTCCTGTATCACTAAATGAGAGGGAAGCTCTCTCATCAATACATTCGCTTCTGTTAACCTTCAATGTCAACCTGCAGCTCCCATAGCATTTTCTACTAATCGGTTTTGTTAAACTTGCTTAGCACTACAGATTTAGCATTCTCAAAAATAAACAAACAAACAAACATCAAAATGGACAGGAAGCATGCCAGCCTGTGAGATCAGGACAGGCTTGGCTGGGGTGGGGTGGGTGTGGGGAGGAAATTACTGACATCTGCCTGTGTAGCCACACTTAAGTTTCCTATTCGCAGTTGGTATTGTCACATGAATTTACGACATGAGGATCTATGAGATTTGAGGAAAAGGGGGATGGGAAAACAACAGACAGAATTTTTAAAGAATGTAAATTATACAAGCTACCAATGTCCCAAATTCACAAAATCCATACCCATTCAGCTGTGCTGGTTCGAGTCCATAGGATTAACTCTAAGACTGCCAGGGCCGCTGTTCATAACCCCTCCCCTCAGCTGCCACCGCTTAATAAAATAAATAAAATAATGACAACTGTTCCCTTCAACAGCTGCAACGTCAATCCAGAGCATGGGCTCCCAAAGGAGCATGTGTCTTTAGAGGTCGGGAACAGTAATTCACCCCTCCAAAAAAAACTAAATGAACACCCTGTAAGATAGAGGGGGTAGGGCACACAATTTCTGTTGTACCTAGCCATTATTACATTTTTTAATATTGATGTATATTCAGGATGGTCAAACACAGCAGATTTCCCCTAAACATCTTTATATATAAATTAACACAAACAATATTTGGTGTCAGGTTTGTCTATCTACAACATATTATATATGGAAAATTAAAGCCGTGATCCTGCTTTTTATACTATTAAGCTGCAATTATTGCTGAAAAATCATTTTTATGTTTAGATTAACTCTACAGTATGCAGTGTATTCAACAACAGAAACACAGATCTGATGGCCTACTGTACATCCTATAAACAAGTCTCCCAAAGAAGAGGCTCTGTACATCAAATATTTAAGAATTTTCTAGCATTAGGCTTATTCTATTTATTTTCAGGTTTTTAAGAACCAAATTATGGACTTCACTGTGCACTACTGAAAAACATGTCCCATAATTTAAGTGATCTTATGTGGATATTAAGGAAAAAGCAATCAAAACATACAAAAACCTTCAATTATTTTAAAATAATGACAATGCATTTGTCCCCTACGTGTTATCTTTCTGTGCACACATATAAGCTGAAAATTTGTGAAAACAAAGGCATCGTGACAACAATGAATATCACAATGTAAAAATATCACAAATGGGAAAATTATACAGCTCATTAAAATGACTTCCAACAAATAGTGTTCATATGATACTGTAAGCAAATGAAATTGAATATTACCGACCCCAGGCTGAGCAGATAGATGCACAGAAGGCAAACTTGAAACTACAACATAATATCAGCACAAAATAGATAAACCAACAGGGTCTCAAATACTAACTTTAACACAAATATACTCATACAGCTAAACTAGGAAAGATGAAAAGATTACAGATGGAGCCGATTAATCAACTAGTGACACTAATATAAATACAAAAATCATAAATACTTACCGATGCAAACTACATAGCAACATTCTTTATTTGAACTATTCCAAACGCTAATTAAAAAACATGCAAAAACAAAAATCATAAAAAAAACAAATCCATATTACTAACCGAGAATGGTAAACCGGATGGCATGGACGTAGGTACACGGCGATGGGACCATGAGACATACTGCGCAGACGCGTACAGCGCATGTCTAATAAACCGCAAGCGAAGTCGTATCCACCGCGCACGAAGGAATCACGGCCCAAAAACAAAAGAGCTCAACTGACGTGAATGAGAAATGAAGCAACAACACGCCCATAGCTAACGACTACCGACACAGCCACACAAAAAAGAGGATTCTGCGCTGCGGCCCAGATTCAAACGGAAAAGGCTACGGAGGCCCCATAGGTCCACAAAGATGGTACGGAGTGAAGGCGCAGGTGTCACCGCCATATTGCGAGTGGCACTACTGCGGAGTGAAGTTAGGAATAATGTGCCGCTTGGGATTGTACAAACCGCTGAACGCTTTACACCAAATTCAAACACAATACAGCTCAACGATACAAACACGAGCCCACCTGGATAAGATCAATGAACGCAGGCACCTACAACACGCGTCCGAAACTGCGGAAGCACAGCAGGCACGGGTTCAAAACAAACGAGCTCGACTGACGGATATACAAACATGAGCCCGCCTGCATAAAATCAATGAACGCAGGCGCCTACAACCCGCGTCTGAAATGCCGTGGGCAAAGCGGGCACGGCTCCAAAACGAACGAGCTTGACTAATGTATTTCAGGATACCCAACGCCGGGGGTAGGCGAGCGAAGCGAGCAGGGGCCGGAGCCCCCTTGTTTATATCTATAGTGTTTTTTATCCATCAACCAATTTCCACCATTACTGCATACTCACAATAGATCTGCCACAACTTGTCAAGGGATCAGCTCTTATTGAGGGAACAGCAATGACCTCTCACATTAGGAACAACAGCAAATATTTCTCAGCTTGTCATTTTAAAAGCAATCAAGAAGAATAACTTCTTCTCTGGGGCAGGGTGCAAATACAAGCAGGAAAAAAAATAGTCTAATGAGGTAGGACTTCATCTTATTACAAATTACATTTCGCTGTCATCTGTAACAGCAATACAAGTGGTTCTGGGTACCAAAGGACCATAGATTTGGAGGAGTCTACACAAGGATTTCTCAACCTCCTCCATTCTTCTAGTTCAAGAGGTCTAGTGCTATGTAGCATTAACTAGGATCTAGAAGTTGCATATTTATGGGCCCCAAAGTAAAAACTAAATGTCATGTTCAGTAGTAGAACAGACAGTAGTCAGGAGGCACTTGGAAAAATGATTATGGAAAGATTGAAACACTGAGGCAAAATAAGTAAAATAGTATACACAATTGTCACCCAATCAGATATACATTTTACTTTACAAGTTATTATTTACGCTTGCCAGATTATGATCAATGACACATCTGCACTGTTCTGAAATACTCATTGGTGGGTATCACTGCTTGTACAAAGCTGTTAAGTAGTTACTTGCTGGATGTACGTGTTGCTTTCATTTGAAAATAAGAGTAAAGCTTTTATTCTTAGGCTATCTAACTTTTAATATCCTGTTCATACAACATTCACAAAGGGACCCAACTTGCTGAACCTGTCTAGCTCGGAAACTAAAAATGTTACAAGTAATACTGCTTATGGCATTTTTATTTAAAGATGTGCAGAGTCAGGATGGCATGGGTGAAAGTTTTGTAGGAAAACATAACCATGTAGGAGCAAGCCTAAAGAAAGAAAAAAATATCAATTTAGTACCTATGATACATAGTATAGAACCTGGTCCCTCCTCAACCAAAACAAACATTTAGGGTTTATTTAATATCACTAGATTGACAGGCCTAAAACCGAATGAACTTGAAAGACCATTAATGTCTGGTTTGTATATCATTATTCAGAAACTCAAAAAGATGCTAGACTAATGACACTGCTAAACTCTACATATTTGAATAGGAAAACACTTTGCACAGGTACACAGCACTTTCACAAAGGCGGTTTCCTAATCCTACAGGCACAGATCTGCCAAGCATCTACCAACAACAAACAAGTAAATGATACACATTTAAAAAAAAAAAAAAAAAACCTTTCAAACCATCGCATTTGGGTCCACGTTGAAGAGGACAACTTGCTCTACTATGAAACTAACATGTCATCTGAATACATGCAGGTGTGTATGCAGAACTTCAAACAAATTTTAGGGCACATGACCCTAAAGTATTTTCAGTCAGGCACATCATCATACTTGGGGTTTAATACATGGATCTTGTCTTTGAGTGAAGTTTTCCTACTGTGTGAAACAGCAGCATACCTTATATCAAAAAAACTGATAATAGCAGTGGTGCAAGCCTTCCATCTGACACTCTCTCGTTTATATTTTGCAAGGCAGAAGGTATCCCTCCACTTGAACACTTGGCACGGGTATCTATTTAGCATAGTGCACAGGATGAGTAGTCCACAGATGTTCTGGAAAATGTGTTATTGCTTTTTCTAAATAATTTTTTGTACAGTCAATAAAAGGCAGTAATGGAATCAGCTGCCTCACCATATTAATTCAGTTTAAAATAGAAATAATGCCAAACTGGCGCGGTTGCTTTTTGGACACAAAAATCATCATCAAAAATCATCCATTGCCTTCTTTGGTTCTCGACTGCACGTTACAGCATGTTCTGGCATTATTACAGAATTTTTTTTTTCTTTTGTATGTGTGTGTGTATCACATTATTTTCCAGCAATCCTTCCTGAATCAGAATTACATCTTTTGCTTGAAGGACACCCTCCAGTTGTTTAATATAAAGCCTAAATTTTGATTATCTTCATATACAACAAAACTATAAAATATGCAAACATCTATGATATTAGATAATATCACATCCCAGCCCAACTCTAATTAAAACCCAGAACGCTGGTCATGTGAAGTAGCAGTGCCATCCAATGTGCCTACCATTTCACAAATGGAGCAATTAAATTAAACTGTCATATTGAAATGGCCAGTGGTTAATGCGAAAGAACTGGGTTGCTTATTGCTGGATTTGACGGTTAGCAACATCTATAGCATCCTCAACTGAACATAATCTATACAAACTTTTAGCCCGTAGATACTTAGATCGACTTGGTCAGACCAACCCACATGAAATACAACTTCTAGACTAACTAATGAAGGGCACCTGCTGTTTTCCTTCAGCCACAAGATGTTAAATCACGCTCACATACACACATACTGTACATTTCACTATGAACTAATACATGCAAATTAATGAATCCCTGAGAAGTCCAATGAGAACTTATAATATGAGCAGTTCCTAATAAATAATAACATCAATGCAAAAGCAAAAGGACCTCATACTGACTAAAGAGGGTGTTGTAGAGTAATTGAGGTACCCCAGAACTGCTAGGCATTTCTGTACAAAAGCAGTCCCAGATCTAAACAACATTCTTAGAGTCAGAAATGTTGTAGGCTTACACAAATGCTCTCATGAAATGATGTCTGCTTTCTTATTTCAGGTTAAATGTAATTTATGTAATGTAAATTTAAATGTAATTTATGCCAACTGCCTTCTGTTGCTAGATCTGCCTGGAACTTTATACATCAAAAGTGAGCATTTAGTTAAAGATTGCATTTGCAGCTGCTCTGCTACAGCCCTAAATGCTGTGACGTCTCCATTATACATTCATTTCAAGTGACAGAATTACTTTTTCCTCTTGTATTATTCAGTCCATATCTGCCAGTGATATAATGGCTACAATCACATCCATTGAGGAAGTGGGATGGGGCACACACCTTATTCAGCTTCATATACAGCACTTAGTAAGATTAAAAATAAAAATTCCATCCCAAACGATATTTTACCATCTATCAAGGCAAAAAAAAAATAATCTACAAAAATGAAAAAGTTCTAAATAAATGGGCAATAAAACATGTAGCTGGGACAGTTTACAGCAATGAAAAGGTAAAACCAAGAAAATCATAATTTGATTGGATATACTTTATTAACCCCCAGGGGGAAATTTTCTTTTTGCATGACATGATCTCTATCAGAAAATTAAGAAACCAAATTTACATCCAGTAGCCTCACAACCCATTTTACATGTCTTGCTGTGGAAATTTCACCATAGTCTCTATACTCTATACTCAAACTTATGAAAGTAACTCCAATCAGAATAAGAAAAACAATTCTCACTGATGTAGTAAAATAAAACATCTAGATCTTGAACAACAATGAATGCAGCTGCTGACAGTTAACACTTAATCCTACTGGGCTAGAATCACCCCTTTTTACTTCTCATGCTTTTAAGTAAGGCAGTTTCAGATATCTGCAGGCGGTCTTCACCTGTCAGTTGCTGTCCAGCCGAAGCATGCATAAAACCTGCTATGCAAACAAATGCATGCGCATCTGGGAAGCACTACATTCCAACCTATTTCGACAAAGTAAGCACTTCAGCTCTGTCCAGGCTAACAAGGAGGCATTTTTGGAAAACGTTTGAGAAGTACATTAAAGATGACTATGAAGCTACTCACCAACTGGTCAATTTTATTTAAATAAAAAAAACAAAAAAACCTGCTTCTATTAATATTAAGCAGAGACTTCAGGTCAAATGCCAGCTATGTGACAAGTACACTCAAGTTGAGTTGTCTGAACAAACCTAAATTTTAAAAAGAGGTTTGATCATTAAAGAACTATTCAAAAGGTGAACATGATAGAGATGTAAAATGTTGATAAAATACATCTCCAGTATCACAAAGGTATGCAATAAGATATTTGACAGCTTCTGAGAAAGAACGGTCCAGTATACCACTACTATTTCGGGTGTCCCTCTTTACAAAATAATCGTCACAGAAAGGTCTTTCATCCTCAGAAATCCTATTATCCCAAATATAGGGGAATAAGAAATGCCACTCTGAAACATGTCTCATTTGGAATTAGGGGGGTTGGGAATATATAATCAAACATCATTCTGTCATTATTCCATATCTAATTCATTGTTATATTTACCTATCCTAACAGCATCCAACCCAAGATACAGTGGGTCCCAACCTTGGTAAGACACCAGTCCATCAACTGGCAATTAGTAAATTAACATAACTGCATGCCTCTCATATGTAGATGGAAACTGTAGTACTTGGAGGAAAAGCCTGCATGGGCACAGGAAGCAACTATTTTTTTTTTTTTTTTAAATTGGAGAAAAACTAAACGATGAAAATGTCAGGTACTGCAGAAGCAGAACACAAGCAGTAGTTTTAGATCTTTTACTGCAGAGCAATTTAAAAGCTTAATAAGCCACAGTCTGCTAAACAGCATATAATTAATTACAGTTAAAAATAGATCACCTATTTAAACAATGAAAAAGTCATCAATCTCCTGGCACAGGATTCAACATGAAAGCAATGCTAGGAGGCTAATATGCAAAAGTCACAGAAAAAAAGACACAAATTAAAAGATGCCGTATGTTTGTCTTTGTGTTGTTTATTTTATCAATCCAATTCCATTGTGATCTGCTATAAAATATCTCATTGGTATGAGTAGGAAACAAAGCAGAAACTACAGCTGGATGAAACTCCAGTCTACCACATTGTAAACAGAATTTTGGTCTCACAAACACACAGATAAACTGGAAACCATGTGTTTGGACTGTGGAAGAAAGCCAGAGAAAGCCCAAAAAACAATACTCATAAACAGAATACCCACGCAGAACCAAGCAGGGACCAACTGCTGAAAATGGAAACATTAACTGCTGCTCCAATGTGTCCATTTTCCATAAAGTACTGTGGAACAAAAAGCTGTACAGCATGGTCAGGCAGTTTTATTCAAATTAGAAGCATTCAGAAGAGAGGGAAGGATGGAATTGGTCAGTGGTTTACAAAAAACAAAATTTCTCTAACCTTGTCTTCTACTTTCCAATCTCCATTTGTCTTCAGTAATTAAAAGACTAGATCTTCTTTGCCAAGTTTTCCTGTACTGTATTATGTCTATGACTAACCCATTTATATTACGCCTACCGTCCTTTTAAGTGCATTCTCAGAATGTTAAAAAGCGAGGTAAATTAAAGAGTTGCGCTATCATTAAAAAAAAAAACAAAAACAAAAAAAAAAACTTCATTTTAACTTCTGTCTTTTCTCAACCCTGACATATTAAATTCTGCAGCAGTTGCAATACAAACAAGCATAAACTTGTGTGTACGTATGTGTGTTTAAGGTATTGTAACAACAACATCTGAGGAGGAAAGAGATGTCATTCTGGATCAGTACTTCCTGGAACCAAATAAAGTGGGCTGCATATAAACAAAGCTAACAAAATGCAGATGACCTCTTAAATCATGAGCAGACCATAAATCAGAGGGTGCCTGATTGCGGCTATATTACACATTCAATGAAAGCACTATCTTCAGTTTTAGTCTATTAACAGCATCTACAGTAGATTAGACTGAAAGTGATGCAATGAAGAAATGATGAATAAAACATTTTACCACATATTTTCTTATTTTTTGTGGAGTACAAAAGCTTCACTCTTACAACATAACATAGCAGAAAAAGCAGCAATTTCGGACAGAATACAGCAGGAAAGTTTTCATTTAAAGGAGGTGAAAATATTGGATACTATGACATTTACCAGACTACACCAGACATCACTTACTGTTACGTTGTACAAATTATTAAAAGGGTGAATTTTAGGTGCATGTCCAGCATGGAAAAGGGACATTCCATCAGCCTTTAACATCCAGATTTTTCTTAGAGGAAAGCATATAACAGCCTTCTTTTCCCCTCAAATGATGTGTTCTTTCATATGTAACTAATATTCATTTGTCCATTTGCAACACCTCCTACAGCCTACATGAGTCAGCTACAGCCAGACCTCCACCTACACACACATGGGCCATGCAAGTCACATGACATCCCCTGGGTAATATAGGAGTGATAGATTGGGGGAGGGGCAATCTGCTTGCTGCCGCAGAAGGAAAAGCTACTTAAACACTGCAGGCACCACATACAGTAAAACCCAAATACAAGAAATATTCCTCTTCATCCCTGTGACTGCATCCAGTGACAACAATTCACTATGAGAGCAGGAGCACACCCACCAGATGACAATTACAGCTTTTTTAAGCAAAACAAAGCAATCCAGCCTGTTCAAGTAACACATTTCTAGCCATGTTACAGTATTTTAAATAGTTTCCAAAACCACAGTATTTTGCAATAGACATTAAATTTTCTTTTAGCTTAACAAGAAGCAATAGGCAGAGGAAACAAAATACAAAAACTGTGCAAGGGTTCCCATTTCCAACATATTATAAAGTCTGAATTAGCATAAGCTGGCCTAATTCAGGGCATTTAATAAAAAATGTAATGGTTTACTTCATGATGTTTAAAGTCTAAAAATTCTCAACTAACAAATTGGTAATTTTTCACCCTCTGATAGATTCCACAGAGGACTAGATTCCTAGTCAAGGATCAAAAATCAAAAACATTGATCACTGACTTTGAAATAGTCTAAAAAATGATACCCCACAAGCTTACCTGTATGTTTAAAATTTGTCCTTTTAAACCTTCTGGGAGTGGCTCTTAAGTAAAGCTTCACCAGTAAAACATTTAAATATCAAATTCATGTTCAGCAACCTCAAAATAAAAATTATTCACCTCAAAATTTACCTTGAAATATCATAAAATAACACTCCACATGCCTATATTACTGATCCCTATTATTTCAAAGTTTTGTGAAAAGGAGTAACTTTGACCCTTCATATCCCATTAATGGGTGTACTGCCGAGCATGGTTGATGGGGCATGCACCGCTTTATAATTTTTGCCGAAGACAACTACTGGTTTACTCTTTATTATAGGTTGCAATTTCTTAAACAAAATATTGTCCAAAAATGGCCAGAAAATGAGGGTGCTTTGGGTCTAGAGGACCAAAAATAGTAAGAAACCCTAAAAAGCTAAACATCTTGTGTAACATGACAAAGATGAGCCAAATGGTTCAACATATGTGGGGGTTTACTCATACTGGTGAGTCAGTAGGCGCAGGGGTAAAAAAAAAAAAAAAAAAGATTAAAAATCCATGGCACATCGATTCTTGAGTCACCCTTTTATAAAATGGCGACTACAAAAAAGAAATATATTAAGAACCCAGATATTAGTGGAGTCATGTCTGCATTGCTTTACAGATGCTTCACAGTTAACCTAGTCAAGCACTCAGAAATATTACAAAATTATATTAACATTGAACTCAGCCGCAAAACAGTGCTGCTAGAAAGCAGCTAATTTAAAATAACAAAAAAGCTCTTGCACAATAAATTTTTAATTTTAGGCATCACAAAGGGCTGGATTATGACAGACATTAGAATGAACAAACGTAAAACTATAGTAATCTCAATCAATGCTTAGCCAAGTCTTCTTTTGAAATTAAAGCTAATGTAAGAGAGCAAGGACGAATTAATTTAAGTGCTAGATATCATTCTTTTAAAGGAAAGATCTGACACACAATGAAACACTGCCAACAGCCCTTAAATTTTTTTTTGCACTGGAAAAACGTGGACTACACTATTGAACTACCTAATGCTACATATTCACTACCAGCAATGGCTTGGTTAAACCCTTTTATAGAGTTGATGCCGAAGTTCAACATTTCTCAAAATCATTTCCAGAAAAAGCTAGGCAAGACTCTTTCTACTAACTGTGACCTACACAATACATACAGTCAGCTTTCAGAGACTGTCAATTTCTCAAAACACTGAATGTTTGCAACAGGCAAAGGCTTTACTATACTTGCACCTCATTTGCGGCATAATGAAGCAATGTATACTTTAAGAAACCTCTGCAGAGAGAATACGTTAATTCTGTAGAAATGCTACATTCACCCTCTCCTCTGGTTACCAAACCAGCCTTTGTAGTTTACATTTGAAATTAATCAATTTAAAGTTTAATTTTGCTGGGACAGGCATATTAATATAGTCATATCAATTTGAAAATATATCTGGTTTTTTTGGATTGCTTTAACTTAAAAGAAGGAATATAGCAGACATAAATATTACACTAATTTACATTTTATCCAAAGAGACTTACAAAAGAGGTAAACAACTGTGTACCCATAGGCTGGGACCTGTTTGATCAGCAAGTGTAATAGGACGGGTAACAAAAGTTAATTGCCACAATTGAAAAGACATAACTCATACACTACAATAACTAAAGCAGTTAAACAAATTAACCAAGAATATAAACATTTCACAAAGTTGTTTTGTTTTGTTTTTTTTAAATTACAGGCTAGCAAAGGGAGAAAAATAGGATTATGAAATTCGTAAGTTTTACTTGCACTACAATCTAAAGATAATTGAAAGTAAGGCTTGCTACCTAACATTTGACCATTAACTTGCATTATTTTTGTACTATGAATGTACAGCAAAGGGCAGTATGATGGCTCAGTGATTTGCAATGTTTTCTCAAATACTTCATCTCCCTGGGTTCATATCCAATGCCAGTCATTGTCCATGTGGAGTTGGCAAATTCTCCCTGTGTCTGCAATGGACTCCAGTCATTCTAATTTTTCTCCAACATTCTCAAAGAGTTAATACTGTAATGAACATCCCACCCAGGTAAAATTCCCAGTTTGCTCCATGTGCTACTAAGGGAAGCCTCTGGCCTTCTGTTATATTTAAAGAGAAAACAACATTATTTTCTACATAACAACCAATCTGATTTCTGCAAGAAATTTTCTTGACACCCCAGCCCACAGGTCTACAAGTAAAAATAGCACAAAACCAGTTTTCTTCATATTTAGAAAACTGGTAGTATAAAGGAAATTTTAATTCAAATAAAATTAACAGCTTGATCAATTCTTGTTTCCAAAAGCAAAACATTCTTGAAAAACCCGGCAAATATAGAAACCTCAGATATTAAAGAACTGATCCCATGGGAAAAATTGAGTTAGGTTCTGACACAGATTGGGTTTATGGGGTCAGGTAGACACAAAATGGTTTACACTTTTGTAACAGTGGATAAGTAAATCTCCGGGAACAGAATCTGCAGATAGCAAGGATTTACTTTACCAGCCTACTGATGAGCAAATGTTTCCAAGTACAGAAATGGGATGGAATGCTTTCCTTGCTGCCTTTCCAAGAACACTTAGAAGTCTGGCTGTGAAACAAAATCAACCCTTACATTATAGAGTGCCTTTCCACTATGAACAGCGTGTACCAATGTGCTCCACATATATGGCATACATTTTAGAACTGAGGCATGAATTAATTTTTTAAGGTGATCTCAAAATGATTCACTAGGGAGAAGTGAACTCTTAACTACGGGCTTAAATGTCTACAACTTGGACTGACCTTGTCAGTGAAAAAGTTAAGGATGGCAAATAAAAATAAGAGGTTACAATTAATTAATTACAGTTTGCCAGGATACCCACTGCTCTCTGGGTATAAAATAAAGTTAACTTACAACTCTTAAATATTATTGGTACTTCTAGAACAATTGCTTACAAATAATTCTACCCAGAAATATGCTTTTAAATATAATTTTAAAGAGATGAAACAACATAATGCGACTAGGGCTGCATTGTGATTATGAACAGTGCCGATTCACAAATGCCCTGCCTGAATGATTTTAAAAAGCCTAACGGAAAAATGTACAAATGTAGGTATCTTCATCTCACTGGTTATTTGATTCCATTTAGCTCGTTTAAAGAGAACAGACTGATGGTCAGGTAGAAATGTCCCATTAACGCAAGACTAAATGCTGAATTTAGGCCAGTACTGCTGGGCAATTCAACAGGAGCATCAAAATCAAGGACCATAGGCCAAATCCAACCATTGGATCTTTTTAAAGTTGCCTGCTTCACCAACATTCAAAACATGTTACACACTGCCCATAATGACCACTACCTTTCTCCAAAAAAAAAAAAAACCTTAAACATAAGTTTCACAGGTTTTATCTATATATAACTCAACCACATGGCATTAAAATGCTTCTGCAGTGCCTGCTCACATTTATCTTCACAGCTCTGTGCACTACAGCTACTAACCTGCAGTTAGAATGAAAACTATGAACTGATTCTACAAGAAAATATGAAAAGTTCTTTATGACAGCGTAGTATTTTACCTTAAGTGTTTCAGTACAATGCCAAAGATGTTATAGAATCATGGAGGAGATGGTAGCTTGACACTCACTATTGCCGCCACTCCTCTCACTTTTTTAAGCAGCATAAGTCATCCACAGCTTATGTGACCACTGTAAATCCCCTGTACAATTCTTTTGTCTTGTTAACTTGATTGCTTTATGTGGAAAGAAATTAGTTTGCATTTCCATTCATGTTAAATGTGATTGCTACAGTTGCTGACCAGCTAAGAATGTAATCCACAGTATGTGAGCCATCACCAGTGCATTTACACCAAGTTTTTTTATGTGGTCAAGTGCCATCAGATCAAGATGAATATTAATAAGTATAAAGGGATGTACTTCACTTTAGCTACAAATTGCATCCATAGACACATGAAATAAGCTACCAAGTAGTGTGGTAGACAGTACACCTTTAGGGACCTTCATAACTAGACTTGATGTTATTTTGGAAGAATTCAGTGAATAGGACTGACAAGCTTTGTGGGGCTGAATGGCCTGTTCTTGTCTAGACTGTCCGAATGTTGTAAAATGTTTGCAGGTCTCCACCCTACTCCTCTCATTCGACTTTATTAAGCACAGAAATTATTTATTCACTAAAACTTTACTTCAGTCTCAAGACTCCTCATAGCTTTAATAACCCACAGTAATGCCCAAGAAAAGATAAGTTGATAAAGAGGGAATACAGAATCAAGAGACACACAAGGCATAATATATAACTGTAATAAGCAGAGAGGTCTGTGTGTCTTATTTGTAATGTAGCGCAAGTTGTTTGTGGATATTATTCCAGCCTGTGTTGAGAATATTGTTATTTTTAGCCACAATTAAATTGTGCTTGACACCCCTTCTCTAAAGCAAGGTCAGATAAAGACACTGTTAAATGAACATTTAAATCTTGCATGCAATAATATATAAGAAAACCAAAAATTAACTTTCTTGAAGGGAAGAACTTGAAGACCAATAGGAAAGACCAGATGCTGCTTACAAAAGAAGAGCAGCAAGCAAATGATAATGATTGTCTAGCTTCCATGAGAGTGAAACACTTGTAATGAATGTATCAAAATGGTAGATGCAAAATTTAAAAGAAGCACAAATGGCAAAGAAAGCACAATTTAAAAGACACCCTAACATCAAAAGGAACAGGAATTGGCATGATCAGACAAGATGCTGCTTACAAAAGAAGAGCAGCAAGCCAATGATAATGATTGTCTAGCTTCCATGAGAGTGAAACATTTGTAATGAATGTATCAAAATGGTAGATGCAAAATTTAAAAGAAGCACAAATGGCAAAGAAAGCACAATTTAAAAGACACCCTAACATCAAAAGGAGCAGGAATTGGCATGATCAGACAAAACCAAGACAATCTGACAATACTACAAACTGTGATTATTAGTGTGAGAGCGCTCCAGAAAGGCATTGTGGTCCTATAGGACCACAACACACAATGAAATGCTCAGTCATGCTTTAGTGACCTGCTTTTAATTTGTGTTGTGTAGACCAGCCAATCTTGCTGTTATTTTAGTTGTCGATGAGCTGTCACCACCATCTTTCTGTACAACAAGCAGCAAAAACTGCCCTTCCTTCAGTGCTATGAAGCCTATAAAAAGCTACATTTCAGCTGCTTCATTGTGGTAGCATATCCTAAAGCATTCTCATAAAATCTAGTGTTCAACAGCACTATTTAAAATATCAAAAGGGTTTAGCCGTAGCAGTTGACAATTAGTAAACCAAGTACAGAGCAAAAAAGTAGTAGCCAGTTTATTTGAACAAAAGTTAATCATGAGGGAACCAGCTACAGTATATGAAACATATGCAAAACACATGCAGGCACACGCAGATGCACAAAACACTGCTCAGCTACACACTTTTTGGACTGTGATGGCTGCATTCCTTGGAGACTAGTGAATGCATTCATTTGTTTAGTAAGAATAATGATTAAGAAAGCTTTTAAAAAAAAGAACTACTCCATATTTATTTATCCATTCATTCTCTGACTGTATTTTATTAACCCTAAAATTCACAAAGTCAAAGAACTGAAAGGGATAGGATCAGATATTTAGCATAAATAATGGCAAACGATAAAGAGGCAACGAAACTCTGAACTAAAGTAGTGCTGTCACAATGTTGAAGCAAAATTACCCCTGTGAAAAGCAAAAGGGTAAAATACAACAGCTTATATATACAAAAATAAGAAAATATACTAAATGGCTATTTTTCCAAATTACAGTGGAACATCGGTTCACGAACGTCTCTGAACACGTACAAATCGGGTTACAACCAAAAAGTTCGCCAAACTTTTGCATCTGTTCACGACCACACACTCTGTATACGAACAAGCCAGTTTCCCTTTTTGTGCGCGCCGATGATTTCTGCACGTGTTCAGTCTCTCCCTGTGCAGCGAGCGAGAGACACACGTGCGAGCGAGAGACAGACACACGCGAGAGAGAGAGAGAGAGAGAGAGACACGCGCGCGAGAGAGAGAGACACGCACACACGCACGAGAGAGAGAGACACACACGCACGAGCGAGAGAGAGAGAGAGAGAGACACACAGAGAGAGAGAGAGACACACACGCACGAGCGAGAGAGAGAGACACACACGCACGAGCGAGAGAGAGAGAGAGAGAGAGACACACACGCACGAGAGAGAGAGAGAGAGAGACACACATGCACGAGAGAGAGAGAGAGAGAGACACACACGCACGAGTAAGAGAGCCGGGCTTGTTTTTAAACAAACTGATTCGAGCATTGTTTTAACCTCGTATTTAATGAAGACTTTTTTCTATTGGATTTTAACCTCCAGTTCACTTCCGTTTACAGCGATCGGTTCGTAGCGTGCATTGTTGCAATGTTAATTTTCTTGGTTGTTTATTAAATTACGGATTTTTCAAATGTTCATTTTTTTCCCTGTGCTTAAAGCTCATTAAAAAAAAAGTTTTTTTAGTGAGCGGTTCATAGCGCTATAGCGCGAACTCTTGCAATGTTAGTTTTCTCTGTTGTTCAAGGTTTTCTCAGTGTTATTCAATGTTTTTACATTTAGTTTACTATTACGCTGTGCATTCTAAGGTATAATTAACTTTATTTGTGCTTAAAAATCTTTAAAAAATATATATTTACACACAGTTCATATGGTCTGGAATGGATTAATTGTATTTACATACAATCCTATGGGAGAAATTACTTGGGGTCACGACCAAATCGGGTTACGACCAGAGTTTTGGAACGAATTACAGTCGTGACCAGAGGTTCCACTGTACTGTACTTTATTGAATCACAGTTGGGATTCAAATGGGGGAAGGATTTTGAAGAAACGGGCTCGTAAATAAAACGGAGTGAAGGACCCCATAATTTAACTTTTGGACTCCTTTGAAAGCCTCAAATAAAATTTGTGGGTGAGGTTCCCTGAAAATAGAATTTAAAAACATGTTATGGTGCAATAAATCATTCAAGACCCATTACTAGGTTTGTAAGGAAACAGACAAAAAAAATTCTGCATGAAATCACTGTTAAGGTTTTTTCCATTTTATTTTAGGCTATTTTATCCTCAAAACAACCTGCTGTTGACATCCTTGCTTTAGATTAACGAGTGATGCCACAAAGGGGCCAAATATCTCTTGAAGGGGCTGCAGGGTTTAGCATCCAAGATTGGAGTAAAATGTATACCACATACCCACACTGAGACATCTGCATAATGCTGGCCTGGGCAGAAGGGTGGTACAAAAGGAACCATTTGGGAAAAAAGACAAAGTTGGACAGAAAAGTATGACCACAACCTCCAGTTGCAATGTAGGAAAAGGTTTTTGTGGTTAGAGAACAGCAAGACATGCTTTTTTGGTCAAAATTTAGGAACAGATGTGATACAGCCTAAAATAAAAAAAAAAAATCACCTACAGTGAAGTATAGTGGTGGTAGCATCACATTAAGCGGCTGCTAAGAAGCTGAAGCAAAGGTTTATTTTCCAAGAAATAAAACAAAGACAAACATAACACCTACGTAAACTTGGAATGGCTCAAGTACAAACAGATAAATTTCCTACAATGGCCCAGTCAAAGCTGCTCTCTCAATCTGATGACTAATTGGTGGCACTATTTGAAACTTGTGCTATACAAGCATTCAACGTAACCTAAACAAAACAAGAGCAAATCCTCCTAAAAAAACAGGCCAAAATTACCCTGAAACAGTCTGCAAAAATGGCACCTACTTACTTGCCCCAAAAGACCTGTAGCATTTTTGCTGCTGAAGGTGACACTACCAAAGTGCCAGGACTGAATACTTAAAGACAGCAGATTTTCTTTTTTCCTATTAACTTTCTTCTAACATTAAAATAATGTTACAATAAAAAATTTTGATTTGCACTACTCTGAAATTAACGTATTGCAGAAAACAAAATCTCAGTGTAAAATCTATTATTGATTAAATTAGAGATTTAGTCAAGTTTTTTTTCCCACCAAGGCACTGTATTTATATAAAATTACACTGTATATGGCTCTTTGTAATATATTTGGAAAAGACTATCTAGATCAAAGATGGGCAACAAAATTTATAGTGACAGTGTTCCAGTTATACTAAAAATATATTTAATCCTTGCTAAATAGTATATCATAATTTATATTCATGTACAGTATCTAGAGCTATGGCAGAAGAGGCTTGTCTGAGAACTACAGTGACAAACAGAAGGAAATGGAGTAATAATAATAATAATACTACATTTTATTTATATAGCGCCTTTCCCATGCTCAAGGCACTTACAGAATATAATAAAGAACGGCAGAATATACAGTATATAGCATTGTACAAACCAGATAAATAAATAAAGAAGATTAAGACAGTAAATTCTGAAAAAAACAGACAACATAATTGATGGTCTAGCACACACATACAGGTTACATTGGCATCTTGACAGAGAAGTAAACTGAGAGAAAGGTAATAAAGTCAAGTAGAGCTAAAAGCCTTCCTGAACAGGTGAGTTTTGAGTTGTTTTTTAAAAGAATTCATGGAGTCAGCTGACCTGATTCATTTTGGTAGGTCATTCCAGAGTCTGGGCGCTATACAGCTGAAGGCCCTGTCACCCATAGAGTGTAGATTAGTGAGGGGCACAACAAGATTACCAGAATCAGAGGACCTTAGTGGGCGGGCAGGCACATAGTGATGGAGGAGGTCACTGATGTAGTTTGGTGCGAGGTTATTTAAAGCTTTGTAGTAAGTGACTCTAGCATCTTAACATCTAGTATATTACATCCTTATTGAAACCACAGTTGCAGAATATTTTGGATTCAAGCATGTTTCAGATATCAAGCTGTTCCCCTTTGAAATAGTTACATCACTAGTAAAATACAATTTCTTTCTAAAGCACAATTTAAAATAATGAACAAACACCTGCTTCTGAATTTGGACTATCTCCAACAATGGAAATACAGTGGAATCCTCCTACTCAAGCCACACGCTTCCAATTTTCTTCTTTGAAAAAGGTGTTATTCCTGCTCCTTCATTTAATCCCAGATATAATGATCACATAATTACAGTATCTAATACAGTTATTCCAAACCTGTGTAAATTCAGAAAGTAACAGACACTTTGGCATTTGGCCGACTAGCCAATAGCAGTCAAGCATCAGCCGACAGCTGGACGCCCAGCAGAAAGATTAAGCACCTTTGTCTCTGCTGAAAGCATTTAGCCATGAACCGCAGTACTCTCAGAGGACCATATGCAATAGGCTGTATGTTTCCTCCACCCTCTTGCTCTGAGCTCATCACTTCTTTTGTGATATTGATGCATATAAATAATTTACAAAAGAGAAATATCAGTCTGACAGTGTTTTACTCTCAAATAATGTCTCAAACAAAAAAGCAGCAGAGCCACTCCTTTGACACCTGTGCCAAATAATTTTATGCATCGCTTTTTTGAGAGGGGTGCACACTTAAGGAAAAAAAGCGATTAAGAGATGAGCTATACTGACCAACAGAGAGCGAATGCAGAAGATCCACCCCCCATCAAGGTGCTCAGAGGTTATTTAGAGGCATGAGGGCTCAGAGATGTAAAGTACAGATGATGGGATGAGAGGAGATGATCAGAGGATTATTCAGACAATCCTGCTAATCACAATTCAACTTTCCCTTACTGCAGCCTTGCTTGCCATTCACAATAAAGAGCTCCCCTGACACAATCATGGATAATTACCTCAAACACTGCCACCCTCCCTTTAAGACGGGAAATACTAATTACTTTGAAAATTTAAACAAACATACACCTCCATCCTGCAAATAAGGCAGGTCTAATAATTACCATAAAAGCAAAATTAAAACATCAGTCATCACTGCACCTAAAAACCAGGCTTTCTAAGCAAGGCACTCTAACTAAATCTTTTACACCACATGCAGGTCTTCAAGGTAAAAGACATTTATCACAAAGGACCTCTCTCGCTACAAGCCATATTGGAATAACTCTCACAAAAACACCCCATTTGTTAACATGACTCTTTAGAAAGATAAGGTTCCTTAAAAAGTCATCAGCCTATACCTGGCCGCGGTGTACGACATGAAGCATCAAGCAAACAAATATTTCCATATCTCATGACAATCAAGACACATTAACACCCTGAATGTGAAGTGGTATATGTTGTATGCATACAGAAATTAGTCATGAGTTTGTTAAATGTCAAAAAAGCCCTATTAAAACAGATTGATAAACATTTAAAATAACATGCAAACTTTGCTTAAATTTAATCACAGCAAGTCTTTCATCTCCTACATCAAATCAGTTATACTTTTATGAACAGACCCGCATTCTAGTTTTCTTTTTACTGTAACCAGGATAACAGATGCTTTCAGAAATCATATCAAGCCAAGATGACCCATAACTAACCATTCCAATCAGCTCAGTGCAGCTCAATACTAGAAGGTAAAACAAAAGGGCTTCAGTACAAATCTTTCCCTGCATTATTCCTCATTACAACCAGTCATATTGCTCTGTACATCAATTGACATTACTAACCAACCAACAATGTAGGGCAAACAAAACACAAATCTAGCTATGCTTATCACAACCAGTTGCTAGCATGCACATTTATCTCTGCCTGGGCACCACTTTCACCAAGCACACATTAATACACAGACACACACACACACACACACACACACACACACACACACACACACACACACACACACACGCACTCCCCTACACACCCATCACCTTACAGCCGGGCCTGCTGAACCCTAACAAATCATTAATTGGTCCTGCTATGTACAACCAAGTCTCTGCCCCTAACACAAGTCAATTAAACACCACAGCTCTAATTACTAATTTCCTCCACTCATACACTTCTTTAAGGACCGCCAATGCCCATACTAACCATTTCATGGTATACCACCATATTCGGTCCCCTCATTACAACACAACCTTATAGCTTATTAGTTAATGCTTTATCCATAAAAGCATGTGTCAGTTGCAACACAACTAACCCTACCCCCTCAGAAGCTTGCTAATTACCATACAGTCTCTCTACAAGCATGCTGCCAATCACCCACCTTCAAAACTCCTACCTGCTTACAGCTAGTACAGTAAATTATCGCACATACAGTACTAGCCCACCACTTCAGTGTCACTACTTCTAGGCAATGTGCCATACAAATTCACCCAAACCCCACCTTCTCTTTTTCATACAGAGGCAACAAGGCCTGCTGCCCAATGTTTGTGAGGTAGGAAGAGAAGGGAAAACAGGCACACACCACAACAAAACAAAAAAAATCCCAAACAGCTCAACACCAATCTTAATACTGAGACCACAGCATGTTTTCTATACCAGCATTAATTCTGAAGCTTCGATATAAACAAAACTTCTGGCAAATCAAAATAAGAGGGAAAACCCACCCAGAGAGAAATCATTGCAGAATGCGGGAGTGGTGAGAATCTTCTCGCCTTTTGCCTGCCTTCCCAGTCACTGTGATTCATGGAGCCTCTTGATATCTTCTGTATTCACTACGTCTCTAAATGTCTTAGTTTCCTGGCATCAGCCCCCCCTCTCCCACCCCTCTCTTAGTCTAGCTCACTTGCTCTAGTGCTTCTCTCTCACTCTCTTCCCTGCTCTGTGTCTCTCACTCTGGCCCAGCAGGCCATACTGACTAGCTTCTTTTCCCTGCCACCTTCTTCCGCCCTTTCTTGAGGGATATGGTTATTTATTGACAGGTTTGTTCAGCCCCACCATGCTCTACCTCTTTCAACAACACTGATTACACACCCAGTGCTTGACTGAACATGAACAAACCTCTGGAACCCAGAACAAATTCTTACCCAATAAAATAAGGCTGACTAACCTGTACTATACTGCCCTCTCCAGGTGCACAACTGTCAGCGCACCAAGTACTTATGGTGCACCCAAAAAAATCTGAAGGTTTCATAATACATAAGTGTTAAAAAAGTGTATAACTTCTAAACTGACAAATTTCACCTGTTTGTTTTCGTATAAAAGTTGATTAATCAGATTCGTGCCTACTGTAGACAACTGAGGTAGGCAGAACTATATTAAAATAGAATGGAGTAAACTTCCAACAAAATATAGGAAGAGTGAAGAAATGTTAAGACACATACAGTAGGTACGGAAAGTATTCAGACCCCCTTCAATTTTTCACTCTGTCATATTGCAGCCATTTGCTAAAATCATTTAAATTAATTTTTTCCCTCATTAATGTACACACAGCACCCCATATTGACAGACAAAAAAAGAATTTTTGAAATTGTTGCAGATTTATTAAAAAAGAAAAACTGAAATATCACATGGTCCTAAGTATTCAGACCCTTTGCTCAGTATTTAGTAGAAGCACCCTTTTGAGCTAATACAGCCATGAGTCTTCTTGGGAAAGATGCAACAAGTTTTTCACACCTGGATTTGGGGATCCTCTGCCATTCCTCCTTGCAGATCCTCTCCAGTTCTGTCAAGTTGGATGGTAAACGTTGGTGGACAGCCATTTTTCGGTCTCTCCAGAGATGCTCAATTGGGTTTAAGTCAGGGCTCTGGCTGGGCCATTCAAGAACAGTCACAGAGTTGTTGTGAAGCCACTCCTTCGTTATTTTAGCTGTGTGCTTAGGGTCATTGTCTTGTTGGAAGGTAAACCTTCGGCCCAGTCTGAGGTCCTTAGCACTCTGGAGAAGGTTTTTGTCCAGGATATCCCTGTACTTGGCCGCATTCATCTTTCCCTCGATTGCAACCAGTCGTCCTGTCCCTGCAGCTGAAAAACACCCCCACAGCATGATGCTGCCACCGCCATGCTTCACTGTGGGGACTGTATTGGACAAGTGATGAGCAGTGCCTGGTTGTCTCCACACATACCGCTTAGAATTAAGGCCAAAAAGTTCTATCTTGGTCTCATCAGACCAGAGAATCTTATTTCTAACCATCTCAGAGTCCTTCAGGTGTCTTTTAGCAAACTCCATGCGGGCTGTCATGTGTCTTGCACTGAGGTATGTGTGGAGACAACCAGGCACTGCTCATCACTTGTCCAATACAGTCCCCACAGTGAAGCATGGCGGTGGCAGCATCATGCTGTGGGGGTGTTTTTCAGCTGCAGGGACAGGACGACTGGTTGCAATCGAGGGAAAGATGAATGCGGCCAAGTACAGGGATATCCTGGACAAAAACCTTCTCCAGAGTGCTAAGGACCTCAGACTGGGCCGAAGGTTTACCTTCCAACAAGACAATGACCCTAAGCACACAGCTAAAATAATGAAGGAGTGGCTTCACAACAACTCTGTGACTGTTCTTGAATGGCCCAGCCAGAGCCCTGACTTAAACCCAATTGAGCATCTCTGGAGAGACCGAAAAATGGCTGTGCACCAACGTTTACCATCCAACTTGACAGAACTGGAGAGGATCTGCAAGGAGGAATGGCAGAGGATCCCCAAATCCAGGTGTGAAAAACTTGTTGCATCTTTCCCAAGACGACTCATGGCTGTATTAGCTCAAAAGGGTGCTTCTACTAAATAATGAGCAAAGGGTCTGAATACTTAGGACCATGTGATATTTCAGTTTTTCTTTTTTAACAAATCTGCAACAATTTCAAAAATTCTTTTTTTGTCTGTCAATATGGGGTGCTGTGTGTACATTAATGAGGGAAAAAATTAATTTAAATGATTTTAGCAAATGGCTGCAATATGACAAAGAGTGAAAAATTGAAGGGGGTCTGAATACTTTCCGTACCCACTGTACTACCAAAAGAAGATGGACAAACAACTATCATCAGTAATGACCAGAAGACAAGTACTGCCAACTGTAAGAAGCAGCCTACCAATAGCAGCAAGGTGGACAGGAGTCATATTAATTAATAAACAAATTGAGGCATCCTAACAGTACAAAGTGGGTATGAGTAATACAAATAGGAACAACTGGAAACAGGAGAAAGAGAGTGGGCAAAGATGCCTAATCTAATAGAAGGGAAAAAAAAACATTTTTACAGGATACACAATTTAATTTCTTTACTGGCGAGTACACTTCAAGTTTTCATAAAAGCATCTTTTATATACCAGCACAGCTTAAGGAGGTTTGAGATTGTTATGCAACAGGATGTGCACTCTGTTTTTTAACTCCAAAAACATCCTGAGATCACAGACTAGAATCATTCCAGCTTGGTTAGGAGATGAATTTGGTTCTTCTAGGGCTCAATTTATATACTGATGTGGCACTATGCAAACTTAAAGGAACAATTATCAATAACTTCACCTACTTATTTTTCTTCCATGATTTTACCTGACAATCTCTACCTTCTTAGGCTGAAACAATCTTTATCCAGTCTATAATCATACTCGTAGCTCATACTCTGCAGTCTTGAAATCAGTCCAATAATGTTTCTCTGGGCTTGACATTAAATATGGTGTATAGCCATGTTATAAAGGGACCAAAACTGTTGTCTCGGATATGAACAACATGGTTTTGTTTTAGCATACACACCCAAGATTTTTACTCCAAAACAAGCACCCTTTTCTTCTTTTTAACCACTACTGTCTAGGTGTGGACACTAACATACACTTGATCTTACAAGTCTTTTTCATGTGGTTCCATATTTAGTTCTCGGCTCATGCAATTTAAACCTATTATAAAAAAAAAAATCTTGCGTCGATACGAGACTTTTTTCCTATGACGAGAGGTGATCTTTTGAAGAGAGAGAGAGAGAAAGAGAGAGAGAGAAAGAGACTTCATACTTAAAACCTTTGGAAGCAAGTCCCGTGATACACATGCAGAGCAGGTTAGCGATAATGGAAGTAGGAAAATTCAAAAGTCTCAAAAACAAGAGTAAAGATTGCATTAGCGCAAACAAACGGAAAATGTTTAGGCAAGTAAAGTGCAGATCACGCAGCATGGAAGCAGCAGCAAGCCAGCAGCTGATCGAGCAAAGAGGAGGTTTTAAAAATAAATAAATAAATAATTTTTTCCCATTGTATCACCATTTAAGAGGAGTGGCCGCATCTCCTTGGGGTGCATTCAGTCCCCCCCTTCACAATGGCACGTATCGCTTGGGGAAGGGGGGGAATTGGGGGGGGGGGGGGTTGCTGAGCGAAGCCCCCAGTATATCTAATATTCTCAATGTCCTATAAATAAAACTCTGAAGTTTAACTTAACCTTAGCTTGCCTCACATCTGCCCTACTCTAAAATCTGCCAAGTCTGACTTTCATTCATTTAGTTACTGATGACACATTAGATAATGTTATTTAGCATTCTCTCTAAAAGTAACTAAAAATGAAAAGACGCCCATACAGTATTCAGAGCATGCACCAGCATACCCAAGGGGCAAAATTATTTTGTTATATTTGCCTGTGCTTGAGGCTTCTAAAAACAATCTACCTGGTGTCTTAAATTATATCTGCAACACCTGTGAAAAAAATAATTTTTTTCCATTAAGTCCATCCAACACGTACCATAAAATTAAAAATTAGACTCCATGTTCTAAACTAACTTACTAACTATCCACAAAGGGGGGTACATGTTCTATTACTTTTTCCACCTTCATTAAATTTAAGAATGGAGCCTTAGAAGATATTTTACATATTGTTACTCAGATGAAGTACAAATGAAAGTGCAGTATAACTAGTGTGACGGATGGCCGGGGCCCATGCCTGGCCGGGACGCCCCTTCACCACATCTGCCAGGGGGACAAGGATGGGAAGCCTAGTATCTCCCACTGGATACTAGATGGCAGCCTCCCTGGGTTGCAGTGGTGCCTCGGACTCCCCCAGGGCTTCATGGGGATTGGAGTTCTGTACAGCTCTGTGGGGTTCCGCAGGCGCCGCCAGGGGGTGCTGCAACAGGAGCGGCTGCCCCCTTTTGGGCACTGGTTTCACCTTACCCGGAAGTGCAGCCGGATGTCACTAAAGAACCACATGGAGCACTTCCGAGTGCCTGATAAAAGGGAGCCAGCGACCACCACTCAGCGGCCAGAGTCGGGTGGAAAGAGGATGAGATTGCCTGGGAGGAGTGGTGGTGCCCGAAGAAGGGTTTTTGGTTTGTTTGTGGACTGTGTTGTGCCTGTGGGGTTCACGGGGAAGACGTGCCCCACAGGTAAAGAAAAATAAAATGTCTTGGAACTTTTATATGTGAATCTGTGCCGGGTCGGGCGTGTATATAGCGCCATATTCACACTAGTAATAGTAAAAAATGGCATTTGAGATTAACATAAACATACATTTTACCCCAAGTATCTAGCTGGGTACCTACAGGGTGCCTGATGTTATGATATGCAATGAGTTTCGCTCATAGGGAAATTAGAAAGAATTCATTAACAAGTAATAACAGCTCATTAAAAAAAATAATCGGTGAACCAAAATTGATAATTTAGACCCATTACATCTGTAATTTTTAAAATTCACATTCATTTGTGCTATTTGTATTTTCGAAAGGCTGAGATACTTGAGCATACTACTGTATCAATCTTTAATTTAATATTGTTTTTTGTATCAGTATGCTGCTGCTCGAGTATGTGAATTTCCCCTTGGGATTAATAAAGTATCTATCTATCTACTCACAACAACTACTCAAGGCATCAAGAACTGGGTCACAAAAAGCTGACAGAGCCTGTCTGTTTAATGCATCAGAAGCCATGATGCATTGAAGCAGGATGAAAATGTAGAAGACATTTCTGGTCTCTCATTCATCCCAGCTTCTGCCCAGTTTCATAATTACACTGGGTTGAATGCAATAGCAGGGTTCCTCTCGGGTAGCAGATACAAGAAACCAGGTGTGTCATTCTTTATATGGGCGCTTTTCATCTAATGTATTATTAACATACATCTTATAAACTGATTCATATTAATATAAAAGGAGGAGAAAAACAGTAGTACACAGGAATCCTCAAGAATATTTACACAGTACAGGCTAAAACAAAAACTTTACAATGTAAGCTAAAAACCAGCTTCTTGCATTTCAAAGGTTAAATACATTTTTAGTGGTAAAAACTGGAAGACACACTTTTAAGTGGTATCTTAAGAACTACTGTAAAGAAGCAATACAGCAGAAAATGAGAACAAACTCATATCACCTTTGAATTCTATATACTTTTCTAGATAAAGAAAGATTATCATTCATTAATTTTGGGCAGAGAAAAAAATATGTGATACAGGTATCACAGGCATTCTTAAAAATCATACCCAACAGTAATTGTAAATTCAACCATAGCAGCCACAACTGCTGTGGTGTGTTTATAAGACTAAGTATCTAAAACACGAATGCTTCAAATTGACACTTTTACTTATTTCAGGAGAGATGAGTGTCTCAACTGCATGAAAAATAAGCATAAAAAAATGTACACCCTGAAAATGTGATTAAGAAGTGGGATTTGCAATTGGAACCACCAGAAACAGTCAACACCCTAATACAAGAACTAAACTAAATTATGAATGTATCTACTCATTTAAACAATTTAGCCACACATCCCACCCTATTCACCAAGTTACCAGACAGGCTTAATTCTATTTTTTAATCCAGAATAATGAATATAAAGCAGATGTATTTTAAATGTCTCTCCCTGAACACAAAGAAAGGATTTGCCTATTACTCTGACCCTTACCTATGTACTCCCGTTTTTAAAAGCCCCCCCACCGGAGCTGAATGCCTTTTGTTTATTGTATAAATACAACTGTAATTCAATGTGGAATTTAGCCAAAAGCAAAATAACGGCTCCAACCATTACTGTCTTAGCAGCTTAAGGATAAGGTCTGTGGATTAAAACCAGACACAGGCTAATAGGGATTCCTGTGTTGATTAGTTTACAGGTTTCGCCGTGCTGTTGCCCATATATAGCACCATTCAAAATACTGACTACTTGTATATAAAACAGAACATATAAACTGATTCACAGGAATGAATTCTGCTAGAAATGCTAGCAACATTTTTTCTCAACCCTTTCTTTTAAACTTCTGCCTCTACCACTAACACCTCACTGCCCAGACAGTTTAATAGGTGGCAGTTTAATCTCTTCTTTGGACAGATCAAAAAGCCAGACTCTCAAAAACTGGGGAGAAAAAGGCTACAGATAAGCATAAAAAAACAAACAAAAAAAAAAACGATTTTTTGAGAGAGGAGATGTGCTAGAGACAAAGAATACCCAAAAAGCAACTATCCATGGCATTAAGATTCAAAAGGCCACATAGTAAATAACAACCAAAACTTGACAGTGTCAATGGTGTCAAAATTTTAAGCAGAGTCTTGCTTTGCAGCGAAGATTTACTTGAAGCAGATAAAAAACTAATTTCCTAACTAAAACCCTAATAATCCTCTTTTCCTGCTTGGTTAGCTCAAAAAATCAACCTTTCACTTTTTTCATAAGCACAGAAACACTTCCTAAAATTCCATAAGATCTGCCCAATTTGTACACCATAGATAGTTATCTATGCTTAATAACAAGGCAGTTGATTGCATTACAGTATTACTTTGATTTTAAGTGCATTACTGCTAGAGTCAAACAAGATATATAGCTTATAGCATTATGAAGGACTATTCCCTCATCTTCCCAAGGTATGTTTTTCAATTTCAATCTTACAGAAGATCTTGTAATGTCCAAACCAGTTCTGCCAGGTACAACAGCTTCTACACCTTGGCTGTCTGGACCGTGAATTCTGTACTGCCCAACCGCCCTCAGATCTTCATGTAATTGTTTTTTTATATGTAGTGCATTTGATGCTATTGTTACCAATGACATTTATCTATTACTGTCCATTTCAAATTACTGTATATTCACTTTCCTTTTTTTTTTTTTTTTTTTTTTTTTTAACTTATTTATCTATTTATAGTATAGCTCTGACTTGAAAAACAAGTTTGTAGTAAATGCACACAAATACAATTTTTTTAAACTTGGACAGGTGGGTCAAGTGTTCCTTGGAAAGGTGTCTAAAAACAAAATATGACTTTTGTGAGAACAGGAATTTTACAGCTATGTGAGCCAGAACGGACAATGGTAGAGCAGGACAAACAAAACACACATACAATTCACAACTTATAGTTGTGCAGAATAAAATATGAAGACATAATTAAAACCGTTTACAACTCAAAAAATGAAATTTACTGTAGGTGTCTGCAACTTCTTAAAAATGTTCATTTCAATTTTATCTTGATGTGAATATACTAAAGTTGACTTAGTTTAATTTATGTTGAGAATAAGCATGAATTAAGTCTGATGCATTTTTTTTCTACATTCATTCAGATATCGATAAAAAGCCTAATTACCTTACACTGAAAAATCGCACGTCTTGCTCAATTTTTTACACATTCCACAGTAACCTATGATTTGCACTTAGTGCAACAAATTAAAGTGCTCAATTCACATAGAAAAATCTTAAAACACACAGCAGAGAGTCAAAAATAATATAAAAAATGGCATTGGCTTTTAAGGGGAAAGCTTTATTTGTGGTCATGAGACTTTAAAGAAGAAAATGAGCAGATAGACCACAAGAATAAAATGCTTTATACTGGTACATTCATACAGTACTAATAAAGCAATACTGATCAGGTCTCAGCAGCAAAGAGCAAGCTGGAACAGCAGATTTCTTGGCACCAAGTCCTTCTGAACAATGTAAAGCTCAGCCCACACCTTGAGGCAGGAGTGGAATTTCACACAAATACCTTCATCTCACCAGTATTCTCTGAAAAGATTAGTTTTCAGATCAAGCCATGAGTAAGGCCTTTAACCTCAACCTTTTAGTACAGGAGGGGTTGCTTACAAAACAGAACTATGAGGAGGTGAAATAAGTTGCAAGAACTGTGTCTGTCCTTGAGCATGAATCTCAAGCTGTTGCCCTAGAGTGCTGTAATGGTTGTTAGTTTATATTGCTGTAAAACTTGTCATTAGAGGATAACTCAGACTTCTAATTCAAGTCCTTCCTTAGTTTAAAAGTGGGTTGTCAAATAGAGCTAAGAAAAGGTAGCAGTGTTTGTTGGATTTTTTTTCTAGCTATGCTAAACAGACTCATGATATTCCAAATCACCAAAAGGGATAGAGAAATGGTTGTCAGTTTTGCACTTCTACTTAATTTCATATATCAACATAGATATTAAAAATGCTCACATGCATGCCATGTTATTCAGAGTCTTAAAATAGAGAACAAATGGACTTTCTTATCTACACTAAAATAAATCAATAACAAAATGTAGCTACTTGATTATGTATAAAAACAAAACAAAAAAACATTTAATATGTTAATTGATAGCAATAATACTCTCACATTAGGCCCACATGCATGAAATACTGCTATAACAGAAACAAGGGAACAATCTAGTAATGAGACATACTGAAAGTCTATATCCAAAAACAGATGCACTGAATTTAAAAAACACACACATTTTAAAAAGTGAGAGCAAGAAGTTAAGAAATATTTGAAGAGGAAAAAACTACCCCAATTCAGACCTATGAAGAGATTCACAGGAAAATTCATCTGTGTTAATGTATTTTTTGTTTCTTCACACATTTTTAATATATTTTAATATCCACGGTCTTAAAAACTTTCAAGTGCTAATTCCAAATAAATCTGTCACTTTTGTCACAAAGTTTTCTAGTGAAGGGAAAAAAGACACTTGTATCTTGTCACAAATGTGCATTTTGAAGAGCTGTGTGATATGTGTGCAGTGGTCATAGTGCAATTTTCACTTAACCAATCATGATGGGAACTGTGGTTGACAGAGAATAGCAAAAGGCAGGCTTGTGTTGTTGTGTGTTGTCTGCCTGAAAAAAATACACCAATATGCAATGTAGGTTGTTTTCATGGTTCTACACATGGCAAATCCGCACAATGTCACATTTTTTTATACAAGCACCATTCTTTTCAGCAAAGATATGTATAGCAGCCATAGAATATAATCAATGTTACTGTAGAACTAATGCAGCAAAAGCCAGAACTATGACTGTGCTGACTGTCCTTAGATTAGAAGCAAAAATGGAAGGAAGATTTAAAAACAGCAACCTCCCAGGAGTTGAATTTTAACAAACTCTGCTGAAGGCAAAAACTTTACAAAACAGTGCCAAAAAAGGAAGGAGATGGGGAAACCCAGCAAAGCAGACTGCTGGACTAAGCATGTCTCACTGGCAGAAAGGAATGAATACCTGAGAAATTTTTGAAATTGTGCCCTATCATCAGGCCATGAACAAAGAAATGTTAAATTAAAACCGATATGTTGAATATTTTAATAATACTCTTGAATTTTTTTTTTTTTTTTTTTTTTTTTTTTTTTAAAGTTTGAATTTTTGGAAAGGATCAAGCAAATGTGATGGCTAAAACATGGTCATTACTGTAAACAACTGGGAGATCAGAGGCTGTGAAATCAAAAGCCAATTTATTCCTATGCTGCTCTAAGAAAAAAGGAGTAGAAAAAAAAAAATGATACTGCTGATTAACTGATTAGTATAAAAACTGAAAAATATACATAGGTAATCCAGCTACTAAAACGGAAGTACAAAAAGTGTGTGCCAGACGCTTGTTCTAAAGATGGAAACTACACTAAGACTGTATAAATAATTCTGGAATAAACCTGTATCTTGTATTTTTTTTTAAATAATTACTGTTAAATGGAAATATTAATTATTTGGAAACATAATACTTGCTTTAATTCCAACAGCCATTGTTTCAAAGAAAGAAAGAAAGAAAAGAAAGGAAGAACCATCTAGCTCATCATCTGGCATCTGTTAAAACTGTTGGACCATTTCCTAGGCTTGGAGCTTTAATAAATTATTACACTGCAATCACACAAAAGTTTCTTCTAAGACAGTTGCTGCACAAGTTTCATGGCTAAGAAGAGCAAAAAAGAAAATAAGCAGACAAAAAGATTTTAAATTTGCAACTATGTTCTGCAGGTAATTTATTTCAAGCACACACAGTAAAAAATATACTGCAAAAAAATTACTTTTGTTAATCTGTCTCCCTTTTTTGTAAATCAGCTGTATCAACTATCAAAAAGATCAGAAAGTGGCAGAAGATTCATCTTGCAGTCTTAAATAAAAGCACAGACTACAGTCTCTCTAACCCTACTCTGCTCAACTTCTCTAATCAATTTACAGATAGCTAGACTGAATCTGTGTGGTAAAGAAAATATCTTTTCTAGAAAAATTTTTGTCCATTTTACTAGAAATGTTTTAATGACCATTCCTCAGTTTGTGCCATCTGTCATGAAGTTTGCTGTGCAGGTACTGCAAATCAGTTTTGTGTATAATTAACAAATAATATTCACATTATACCATATAGTTCAAAGCTAACGAAACAACCACAGCCTTCTCATTCAAACTTCATGTCATGCATGTTTGTACACAAAGAACCACATCTTTATAATGCTTAACACAACAAACAATACTCATTTAGTAAGTCACAATTCAGTTGCTTAACATTCTACTGTCTTTGAAGCATCTCCTATGCAATTTAAATCTTTTGCCCAGTCAGTAATAAGGATCACACCAAGCTTTCTTTCATAATACAGTCTTAAAGCCTACACTTATTTTCCAAATAACAAGGGGACTTTATGTTCTACTTGGCTTTCAGGCCTGTAACTTAACCAGCCAAAAATGTGCTTAGGCAGTAAGTACTACAGAAACAGGCCCATACCTGCACAAATAAGGACAAACTATCACTGAATGAAATTTCAGTTACCCATGGAGCCTTAGTTCCAATTAGTACAGGAAGAGACTTATTTCATGTGTTATCAGCAGAAACTATCACATACTATGAAAGTGAAAAAAAAATCTTTCTCCAAGACCTTTACAATAAGAGTTATAGAGATACGCCACACAGTGTTTTAAGACCAAGAATATTTTTAGAGAGAAAAAAAAATTTAAAAATAAAAAAAAGGTGCACTGGGACTATGGGTACCACCTTAAGGGTGTGAGAACGGAAAACATTCATCTGTAGTTTGCCTTTTTTCCCCCTCATTTATTCAATTATACCAACTCATTATTAAGTGTTAGATGTGTGTCATTACTAGACTTTTAAGTTTCAAACTGCATAAGAAAGGGTGTGATTAATAAAATAAAATATAGTAAGCAAATTTTCACATCAGATAAACCAGAGACATTGTGCTGTGTTTTTTTTTTTTCTCTCTTTAAAAATCTAGTAAAGGGGCACTTGTACTGCATAAAAAATGAAAAATAAAGTGGGCAGCAGAATGGCACAGTAGTTAGTGCTACTATTTCACAGATCTGGCGTCCTACATTTGAAACAAATGCAAGTATCACATGGTCAATGACCAGGCATGTTCTCCCCAGGTCTATACTGGTGTTCCCTCTCACGTCTCTAAACATGTCCATGTTATCTTGACTAGTGATACTAAACCGGCCCTGTTTGGTTATGTACATGAACAGGCTCTGCAATTAACTGGTGCTCCCTCTATGATTGCTTCCCTACTTAGTGTTTAGCATTGCCAGAATAAGCTCCAGACCTCAATAACGGGCTGGAAAAAGTGGTTTAACAATGTATGTAATAAAGTACTAAGAACATGCTTTGATTCTCTATACCAAAGAGCCGTGTTCTGGGTAAGAAAGGATCACCTAACCAAGATAAAAGACAATAATATCCTCATAAGCAGTGGCAGAAAAGAAAACAGATCTCTTACCTGACTGTGCATTGGCTGGTATCCATGGTAACCAGATGACAAGGGGTCACTCTGAAAAACAAATTGTAGAGAGGCAATCAATCAGATTTTATTTTAAAAGGTCAACTATACAGCAATTCCTGGAAGAGAGATTTAAAAAGCATAATATTGTCAAAAAATACACTAAACAACTTTAATAGTTGTGGTGGGACTGAAGAGTAAATTTTGTGCAAATGGTACAAGAAATTTCTGGAAGAATTGCTGATATATGGAACCAGTTAACTAGAGGTATAAATGAGGAAGCTTCTTGGTAAACTATCCACTATTAAATATTAAAAGTTAAAATAACAGAATACAATAACACAGTCCGACTTGAGAGGCGCTGCTATTTCTCTAAGATTATAAATAACAATGCTAGTAATCCCAGAGTCTTATTTTCGACGACTGATCGTCTGTTAAACCCGGGTAACTCAAAGGAATGCCTCCTAAGTACTTCCAGTAAAACCTGTGAAGCTTTTGCTGTATTTGTCTATCAAAAAATTAATGATATTAGAAATAACATAGTACATCTCCCAAATACTAAGCATCCTCCTAAACCCCAGTATTCTGTTATAAACAAATTAAACTCTTTCACTAGGATAGATTTACCTGATTTACATAAAATAATTTCTCAAATGAAACCCTCCACCTGTGCCCTTGACCCAATACCAACAAATTCTTTTCAAAGAAGTATTGGGCGTGCTAATTGATAATGTTCTTGACATAGTAAATTCGTCATTAGATACGGGGGTCTTCCCAGACTGTCTTAAGACTGCTGTAGTTAAACCCCTACTTAAGAAAAATAATCTCGACCCCTCTGCTCTTGAAAATTAAAGACCCATCTCTAACCTGCCATTCTTAAGTAAAATTCTAGAGAAGGCAGTCATTATGCAGTTAAATGACCACCTCAATAAACATGCTATTCTTGATAAATTTCAGTCAGGTTTTAGAACAAATCACAGCACAGAAACTGCACTCGTTAAAGTAGTAAATGATTTGCGGGTAAATGCAGACAGAGGTCATTTATCTGTTCTCATCCTCTTAGATCTGAGTGCTGCATTTGACACCATTGATCATAATATTCTTAGAAATCGCCTTAGTCAATGGGTGGGCCTCTCTGGCAGCGTCTTAAATTGGTTTGAATCCTACCTGGCAGGGAGAAAATTCTTTGTTAGTTGTGGTAATTATAATTCAAAGACACATGATATCCTATATGGTGTTCCACAAGGCTCTATCCTGGGTCCACTGCTCTTCTCAATCTACATGCTTCCATTAGGTCAGATTATCTCAGGGCACAACGTGAGCTACCACAGCTATGCTGATGACACACAGCTGTATTTATCAATTGCACCTGATGACCCCGAATCTCTTGATTCACTAACACAATGTCTAACTTGTATCCCAGAATGGATGAATAGTAACTTTCTCAAATTAAAGAGAAAACCGAAATCTTAGTGATTGGCAATAATGGATACAATGAGGCTATTAGAAATAAACTGGATGAATTAGGATTAAAACTCAAAACGGAGGTAAAAAGCTTAGGGGTAACTGTTGACTGTAATCTAAATTTTAAATCGCATATTAATCAGATCACTAGGACAGCATTTTTTCACTTAAGAAACATAGCAAAAGTTAGACCTCTTATATCATTGAAAGATGCGGAGAAATTAGTTCACGCGTTTGTTTTCAGTCGACTAGATTACTGTAATGCACTCCTCTCAGGACTACCCAAAAAAGACATAAATCGATTGCAACTAGTGCAGAATGCAACTGCTAGAATCTTTACCACGAAAAGAAAATCCGAGCACATCTCTCCAGTTTTGATGTCACTACACTGGTTACCTGTGTCATTCAGGATTGACTTTAAAATTCCGCTTATGGTTTATAAAGCCTTAAATAATCTCGCCCCATCTTATATATCGGAATGTCTGACACCTTATATTCCAAATCGCAACCTCAGATCCTCAACTGAGTGTCTCCTTAGAATTCCAAGAGCAAAACTTAAAAGAAGTGCTGAGGCAGCCTTCTGCTGTTATGCACCTAAAATCTGGAATAGCCTGCCAGTAGGAATTCGCCAGGCTAATACAGTGGAGCACTTTAAAAAACTGCTGAAAACACATTACTTTAACATGGCCTTCTCATAACTTCAACTATTCATGGTGGCTCTAAAATCTGTACTAACCCCTATTCTCTCTTCTGTTTCCTTTTCCAGTGTCCTTTTGGTGGTGGCGCATCTACCCAAAGCACCATGATGTTCCAACAATGATGGATGGATTAAAAGCCAGAAGTCTGTATGACCATCAGCATCAAGTGACTCTGTGAGAACCCTAACTACAAAGAGGACTATTTCATTTATATTAGGTAGAATGCCCAGAGGGGACTGGGCGGTCTCGTGGCCTGGAACCCCTACAGATTTTATTTTTTTCTCCAGCTTTCTGGAGTTTTTTTTTTGTTTTTTCTGTCCACCCTGGCCATCGGACCTTACTCCTTTTCTATGTTAACTAATGTTGTCTTATTTTACTTTCTTATTTTGTCTTTTATTTTTCTTTTCTTCATTATGTAAAGCACTTCGAGCTACTTTTTGTATAAAAATGTGCTATATAAATAAATGATGTTGTTGTTGTTGGTGACCTTTAAACCTCTGGAAGGTACTCTGACAAAAATGCACTAGTATGTGAATGAAGGATGCATGCTGCTAGTGGGGTGCCATTTCTATGTCGCTAATGACAAAAAGAAGGATATCTGAAAGTTAAAATATTACTAACATGAAGTCTTTTGTCTTCACATGCCCAATGTCTTTGAAGAGCTTGTGGATACTTTATCTTCAAATCCTGAAGCATCCTAATCAAGATACACTATAGGTCTATAATTTTGGGAACACCTGAAACTTACACCTATATGAGCTTGATGGACATCCCATTCCAAAGCAATGTACATTAATAATATTTATAAAGATTTGTCAACCCCACCTCCGAACCCTATACCCCATACCATATGGCTATATAACAGCATCTACTTACTTTCCTCAGATTTTTTTCCTAATTCAGACAAAAACCATTTGAAGTCAAGTCCTGACAATGAATGAGAAGACCTAGTTTTCATTTGGTATTCCAGTTCATCCATAAGGTGATTACTGGAATTGAGGTAAAACCATTTGATTATGGACCTGTGTAGAGGCAGCACATTCATGCTAGAATAGAAAAGGGCAGTCCCCAAACAGCTGCCACAGCTGACTAAAATATATTTGCATGCTATGGTATTTAACAGTACCCTTCACTGGAACCAAGTGGCCTAGCCAAAATTCTGAAAAATGGGCTTGACTATTATCCTTCCCTCATTAAAAACATTACAGTACAGTTGCAGTCAGGAATGTAGCATCCTCCTGCCACACACCAAACCCAGATTCGTCCACCATACTGCCAGTAAGTGAAGTGTGACTGCAATCACTCCAGCGTCTAATGGCAACTTGCTTTATACACCAGTCCAGACAGAACTTGGGATTATGCATGTTAATCTTAGGCTTGTGTGCAGCTTCTCCGCTAAGAAAAGCCATTTTACAAGGCTCCCGCAACACTCAGCAGTTATGCTGATGTTTCTTCCAGAGGCATCTTGAAACTCTTATGAGGAATACAAAGAAGGATAAGCAATGTTTTTATGTGACATGTGCTTTAGCACTCACCAGCCTCACTGTATGAGCTGGCACAGTCTACCACTTTCTGGCTGACCTATTATTGCTCACAACAATTGCACTTACAGTTGATAGGTTCAGATCCAGCATGGCAAATTTTTTGTGTATTGCAGGGAGAACGTTCAATCTCCACATGTCTGCATGTTGCCCTTCCAGGTGCTGCAGTTTACTACCTTGGTCCAAAGACTTGCAGGTTAGATGAATTGGTAAACTGGTCCTAGTGTGTGTGTGCATGAGTGTTGTTCACTCTGAAATGGACTGGAGCTCTGTCCAGATGTTGTTCCTGCCTTGTGCCCAATGACTACTGCTCATTCTGGGATAGGCTTCAGCTACCATGTAACCCTCCCATGGATAAGCGAGTTACGAAAATAGATAAATGGGCCGACTTGTGACAAAGGTGTAATCCTAAGACAGTGCCACGATTAAGGTCCTTGAACTCTGTACTTCAACCTACTCTATTGCTAGTGTTTGTCAATACAGAGTGCATGGCAGTGTGCTTCATTTTTGCCCATGTTAACAATTGATGCAACAGAAACACATTAAGTGATATCCATATATTCTTAATACATGTCACAAGAGCCAATATTTTGGTACAAATTCAGTGCCAAAGTTCCAAAAAACGTAACAGTACCAACTTTTATTTATTTATTTACAGTATCAGTAGTACCAAGAAAGTTGGTACTGTACTTATGCATGACTGCAAGTAGAAGTAGATTACTCCATAAGGCACAATAAAGTATGAGAAAAACATGCGTTAAACTACATATAAAAATGGCACAGTGTTGTATTGATGATACATTAACATTTGTAGAAAGACAAACATGCCTAGTGTTCAAAACCAATCAAATGAGGTGTAATCTTTTAACTTGTACTGTCACACATTTGTAAAAGAACATGAAAAGATAATGAAATTAATTGCTTTCAAATAGTGTCTTACACAGCTCCAATAAAACAACAGAGGCTTCTCTATATGCAATGGAGAAACTATTATTAAAGGGGAGTTTACTATAAGCGCACATTTTGTCACTCGACACTTTTTACTCTGTGCATTAGTTACCGCAATTTTGTCCTGCAAATGTTTGTCATACCCCCATCTCAAAAACGCTCATTGAAAATAAAATGGCAACATGGCCCAACCGCTATCATTAAATTCTATGTGTTTTTAATCAACCTTTAACTTTTTCTATACTAGCATATTGAACAGGACAAGTTCTGTGCACTCCAAATTAATGGATTCCGACTTGCTAGATATCTTCAAACAAAATAGAAAATCTGAATGCTGGGGCTTTGTGGTATACCAGTGCTTACAAGCTCTGTGCTGGAATCAATACCTAGATTACTAGAAATAGTTTCATAACATACCAGTCACACAACACAGAAGACCATCGAGAACTAGACTGTTGCAGGAACACTGATGCAGCCCCCCCCCAAACTCATGAAGCGCCCAACACCTCAAATGGTGCATATTTAGACAATATAAAGTTATGCTATTTAGTTACATGTTAAATCTAAAGCAGGGATATCTATATTAAAAAAAAAAAAGCCTTTAACGTTAAGAATATGGCAGCTATGCATGAAGCTTTTTAAAAATCACATTCTAGCCTTAGTTTTTATTAAATTTGTGTCATGAGGGTTTTATTACTATGTATGTTATAGATCACAAAGACAAACATTACTATGTCTTATTCAAATTAGCATAAAATTAGATAAGCTACAAAAATGAGATATGCAGAGTTTCACTGAGCAAAAGAGCAATGCACAATAAATAAATAAATAAAGAATAGCGTGGAGGGTTAGTGTAGAGAAATATTGAGTTGAAATGCTATGGAACAGACAGGAAATGAGTTTCCCCAGTGGGAAATTGTATTTGTGCTCCAGTTGTATTTAGGTGACATGGCACACTTCTGATACATTTAGTTTGCTTTTATTTTCACTAGAAAATTGTAGGTTTTCTTCAATTAAGCAGTTTACAAATATCCAAACTGGAAACTCACAAGAAGGCAAAAAAGTAGGTTTATGAAACAGCATAAGATGGAACTCTAAATTCTCCTATTGTGTTGCATCAACATAGCAAAAGGACAAATTGCAGGGTAAAGAGATGCACTGTGATGGAGGTGTGAGAAATCAAATCAAAGACATTATGAATACAAGTATTAAAAAAGGACAAGAAGAAGGGACTTGTATATAATGAATAAGACTAAATGTGTGCAAACCCCAATTATGGCCATTAACCCAGTTATTGTCGATTGCTGAAGTACAAATAAAGATCAAAATGAATAAGCTTGCAACAGAAAGCATTCCTTATTACCTTTGGAATGCTAATATTCTCTAATATAGTAAACATTTCCTGCTCACTAACACTTTCTCAGATACTTGACTTTCTGCCTTATCCATTCATTATCAGTCCCCACTCTTTTCACTGTCATTCACACATTGCTGGAGGCAACCTAATTTTCTGGAGGGTTTCATGAATAGCAACAAGAATGTAAGCACCAACTTGTTGTGTAGATGACTTTTTGGCTGAACATTTCCCATCTCCACTTTGCTGTTTGGAGTTATAGGGTTGGGCAGATTGAAAATTTAAAAGGTGGGAGTAAATTCTGTAAGATGTCTCTTTATTCTCAAATCTAATTTTATTAAGTACAAGATAGCAAGCATATAGCCAGAAACAAATATTACTTTTTTTTTTTTTTTTTTTTTTTAATATTCAGAGGTATTTGCACAATATACTGACTACAGTAGGTTAATGGAGATTTAATATTGATGTAACAAGACAAAATCTGCTGCAAAGCTGTAAGATATATACTTTTTTATTCTGTTTATGTAGTAACCAACTGGACCACCAGGAGGTAGAATTGAATGATGGCCTCTGGCCTTTTTGGATATTCAAATCTTCAGAGTTCTAATAAAGAAGCAGCATTGGTTGTAGCAGCTGAAAGACAAATAAAGGCTTAAATGGCAAAGAAAGTCGTGTGTGGAGTGGGCAGAGAGAGGGAGCACTCACTATTCTACATTGTTCAAGTGGACAGGGTCATCTCACCATTACAAAAGGAACCAGAGGGCAGAACAACATACTTGTAGGGCACTCCATTTTTTTACATTAAGGAATTAACACTTTCCCACAACCCAGGTATGAAAAATTAACAGCATAACTAAAATGGAGCTGGTTCACCCATTATTAATATTTAGGAGAAAAAAATATCAATTCCAATAACTCAAAATAACAGCAAATTATCAAATATCTGAACTTATAAAAAAAATAAATAAATAAGTTAAAGTCACACAAAGATTTTGCCTTTTTATAATGTACATCTTTTGAATTACTAAAGCATATTTCTTTGTGCGGAAGACAATGCTGACATGTGTTAAGGTCTTAGTTTATTGTACAGAGTGTGTGAGGGAGGGGTCTTAAATGAAAAATGTCTTGTGTGTAAGTTTTTTTTCTGATATGGAAGTTTACTAGAGTAGATTAGATCATATAAACAAGAATTGGTTTACAGTGATCCCTCGCTATATCGCGCTTCGCCTTTCGCGGCTTCACTCCATCGCGGATTTTATATGTAAGCATATTTAAATATATATCGCGGATTTTTCGCTGCTTCGCGGGTTTCTGCGGACAATGGGTCTTTTAATTTCTGGTACATGCTTCCTCAGTTGGTTTGCCCAGTTGATTTCATACAAGGGACGCTATTGGCAGATGGTTGAGAAGCTACCCAACTTACTTTCTCTCTCTCTCTCTCTTGCGCTGACGTAGGGGGGTGTGAGCAGGGGGGCTGTTCGCACACCTAGACGATACGGACGCTCGTCTAAAAATGCTGAAAGATTATCTTCACGTTGGTATCTTTTGTGCAGCTGCAGCTGCTTCCTGAAATGACATGCTGAATGGTGCTTCGCATACTTAAAAGCACGACTTTGATTTTTTTAATCTGTCTCTCTCTTTCTCTGCTCCTGACGGAGGGGGTGTGAGCTGCCACCTTCAACAGCTTTGTGCCGTGGTGCTTCGCATACTTAAAAGCAAACAGCCCTATTGATTTGTTTGCTCCTTTGAAGAGGAAGATATGTTTGCATTCTTTTAATTGTGAGACTGAACTGTCATCTCTGTCTTGTCTTGGAGCACAGTTTAAACTTTTGAAAGAGAGACAAATGTTTGTTTGCAGTGTTTGAATAACGTTCCTGTCTCTCTACAACCTCCTGTGTTTCTGCGCAAATCTGTGACCCAAGCATGACAATATAAAAATAACCATATAAACATATGGTTTCTACTTCGCGGATTTTCTGATTTCGCGGGTGGCTCTGGAACGCAACCCCCTCGATGGAGGAGGGATTACTGTATTCTTAAAATGATTAAAGAAAAAAAATCCAAAGTGTGGGAATAAAGGAACAGTCACAACAAATTAGCAGAAGTAGTAGATGTAATGAAATATAAAATGAGGGGAACCACTGGAGAAGCTCCATTTTACAGTCATGTCCAATTCCTATCGATCAAATAGTGACTTGACAATTTATGACTTGCATTAAAATAAATTTATTCAAATACACAGATACAGAAAACCCAAGACATATTTTGAAAAGAAACCCAGTGAAAACAGATTTTAAGAATAGTGCATTCCCTCCAAAAACTTGCCCAGGCACAGACCTGCATTGAAGACAGCAATTAAAGGGTTAAAGCCATTTTCTTAAAGATCTAAAAAGTCCTTCCTGCTGAAAGCTGTTCCTCTGATTTCAGATTCCTTTGTTCCAGGTCTATGGAGCAGTAAAGCATTAGCTCCCCCACCTCATAACGTGTCACACCTGGCAGATTATGTCTTCTCTACACAGAGCATTTATATTAAAAAAAAAAAAAAAAAAAAAGGTGACATCCTTTAGGATTTAACAGTCTGTGGTGAAGAGATTACCTGGTCCCAACATTTCTTTTTGCAACTACACTGAGAGCCACCAAATAACACCTAGAAGGCTCCCCCACTCAGAAATGCAGTCTGTGTGGGCCTAGGAGTTCGATTGTGTAACAGAAAGCTAAGAAAGGACCCTGCAAAAGAGAGTTTGGGAAAAAAACTTCAACTTTCATCACCCATACAGGCAGAACAAAACTAAAACAAGCACCCTTCCAGCTGTACCTATGGCAAAAAAGCTAAGTGTTTCTGCGTAAGTATAGCCTCAGCCAACAGTCACTTTCTAAGGTGCATATTTTGCACTATAGATTAACAAGATGGGAGCTCACTCTGTACAGATCACTGCTGGTTTCAGGTTTCTCAGCTAGTGAGTCAATGCTACCTTCATCCTGAATAGTGGCCATCTAATCAGACTGCTCACTCTGCATGAGAGGTTTAAAAGGTGCCTGTGGCTCTACAGAAATGGCATAAAGAAAAACCTTGTGCCTTCTTCTTCCCTGAGGGAGTGTCTATTTTGAGCCCTCCTGATTCTCTCAACAGCATCATCAATACAGCCAATGGGTGAGCAGGACTGCTGAAGTTGCCATAGAGACACTGACAAGGGAAAAGCAGGGGCAGGGTGGAGTGGGGGTGGTAGGATTCCAGGAAGGAGGGAAGAATGAGGACACAAAATTCCTGCAGGCAGAGAGAGAGAGAGAGAGCATGATGTGTAAAGTGGAGGGGGGCAAAAATCGATTAAAGACAAGTGACCCAGAGAGATGGAGAAACAGACACTCTTAAGGCATGAAGGCTAGTTTAAGTCATGTGCAGATATAGTTACTTTATAATCAATCACTTTTACTGGTCATTCAAAGCTAATCTGGGTGTAGCGACAGTTACAATTAAGGAACATTACTGTAGTTATAATTCTTTATTACAGATACTTTGTATTTACTTTTTTTATTTTTTATGTTTGGCTATGAACAACAGCCTCTGCTTTTGCAGCTAAGCTTTGTGGTAGCTTTCACTAAATGCAATATACAGTATGCAATAAAGCTGACTGGTGTACTTCTGGCAAAGCAGTGCTTAAAATCTAATACCACACTACCCCGCTCTCATATGTTGAGAGCAGTGCAAGAAAGAAACAGATTTCTAGCACTTAAACGATTCAGGTCCTGCTACTCAGGTGGCAATGCCCTCCTATTAATTCTTAAGCTGATATATTACTGCCAGAAAAAGTAGTTTTAATGGGCTGTGGTCTAATTTTGACGAGATCATATGAATTATAAAATATTTTGAACATATTTTTAGTCAATAGTGTAGATAAAAAAACCTTTTGTGCACATGTAAAACATACCAAACACTCAATGTAGAATTATCTTCCATTTACATTTATTTAATTTTGAAATACACACAGTGATACGGCCATATTGTCACTCATTAATAGGCCACCCATTACTTTCACCACGTTAACAGTACCATTGACAAAAACAAATCCAAGGATAGGTGGGAAGATCTACAACCACTCACATCATAATGGACTGGTGGGCAGCAATGCTGTAGTGCTGCTACCCTTCTGTTTATTGTTTGCATTTACTTGATTTGCAAATACTCATCTGAAACAAACAACAAGATATGGGAAACAAACAGCAGAGGCAATACAAACCATCAAAGATCTAAATGAATATGCTTGAACATTATATCAGCCAATATCATATCAATCAGTGACACAAATGTAGAATTAACCTCAGTTTTCATTTCTGCAAGAATCAGTGACTGAGATATAGTCAGTGAGGATATTTTGTAGCAGCTAGATGGTATAATGTACTCCTTGGGCTGGATGAAGAACTTATCCTTTATTCTAGAATCTGTCCATTTTCATGCTACTTCTTCCAAATACCCAACTTCAAAAATTGATCACGTCAGTTGCAGACCTTCATTCGTCACTTCCTGGGTCTCTTTCGGATTGGTTCGCTTTAGACAATGCCCATATATGCAAAACCAAAGAATTCTCAGAAATACTGTACAGTTTCCCAAATCAAGAGTTTAAGGATTTTCAACTCGACTTTGTTCACACACATCCTTTACCTGGCAATTTACTGGCAACTTCTTGGAAAAGGCCACACGTGGAAGGAACTCATTTGTTATGTAATAATCTTAAAGTTATTGGGATAGCTTACATGTGTGAAATGAGCTAATATGCAATATACCACATACACAGCTACAACTATGTATACAATGCATAGAGATACCAAAACAAAATGCATTTAAATCATTTTAAAAATTTTACAGACAATTTCAAACACCCTGCCATCTGGGTAATGTTTGCAGATCAGAGTATTAAAAGCAAAGTATGTATCTAACATTTTGTTCAAAATCAGTTTTGGGTCTTTATTTGAAAAATACAGTAAAACCTTGGATTGCATGTAACTTAATCTGCGAGTGTTTTGCAAGACGAGCTAAAATTTTTAATACATTTTAACTTGATAAACGAGTGAGGTCTTGCAATACGAGTACACGAGTAGTACATATACACTTGGTCTGCAGAGCATCACGTGATCACAACTGAGCCGATGGTTCTTCTCTCTCCTTGGGATGGTGGGTAATTGTCTCCCATGCTTGGTCTCAGTCTGCGAGCCTTACTCGTAAAGTCAACATCCGTACGCGCAAATACTGTTTACTATAGCATTGTGAAAACGTGTGTGTGCTGTAACATGCGAGTCCCTGTCTTGCACCCCAAAACACGAGGTTGAGTCTCAGTACTTTAGCAAAACCAGCTTATATTCAGCTTGAAACAGGAACAGCACAGTTATTTATTGTAGTGGGATCTGCCACTCTCATATACACAGACACAGTAATCAGGCAGGGTCGTGGCCATGTAATACTGTTCCCTGCATTTATAATGTTCCTTGCATCACCCATCGACAGCGGGTGCTTATAGTATGACCGCGATCTTTTCGGATTCACTTTTGCGGTGAACTGCTATAGTGCTGGGAGTCTGCGGTTGCTTCGAGACACTGTTCCGTGTATCTGCCCGTTGGGGGGTGAATCCCAAAAGAGTTTAGAAACCTTACAGTGCGTAAAGCATTTTTTTTTAATTTTGTGTCCAAGTGTAGTGACTCTTGAGGCAAAAACAACTGTCATTGGATAGGTTTCTTGTTAAAGTCGCAAAAAAAGAAAGATTCCAGTGAGCCAATAGATAGCAGGGATTCCGTTAGTTATAGTGAAAGTTGTCCTACACCTTCCTCCTCTCCTCTCTCTCACACCAGCCACGATTCTTTTCAATGGTAAAGTCCAGGTTAATTTGTTTTATGTATTTTTACTTTATATTTTGTATTAATCATTTTTATATTAATATTTTTGGGTTGTAGAACGAATCATCTGAGTTTCCATTATTTCTTATGGGGAAATTCACTTTGATATACGAGTGCTTTGGATTACAAGCACATTTCCGGAACGAATTATGCTCGCAAACCAAGGAATCACTATATACTTATTCAAATAGAAGCAAATCCTTATATATGAATAGGCAATTTCACCTCCAACTTAACTGGAAACTGGAAAGCATGGTGGTACAGGGGTTAACACTGCTAGCACACAGTTCAAGTTTTGATTCTTGTAATGGTGCGGGGGAGTTTATGTTCTCTCTGTGTTCCTGTACTGAGTTTTTTTCCCCCCTCTTCCAAAGATGTTAGTGTGAAACTGACCTAGTATGGATGACTGTGCCTTGTTATTTATGGATTAGTACCCTATTCAGGCTTGGTACCAGTCTATTTCTGTCTCAAAAGAAAGTCACTGCCTTGCAGAACTTGCAAAAGCTGAAAATTTGCAACACACACATCTCTGTTTAAAATATTTATAAATACAAATAAAACCTTAAAAAGGTAGTATAAATGACAGAAAAACCAACATCTCTTTCTGAAGCAAACTACTACATGCTAACAGGATTGGAATATCATAATAAAAGAGTTTAAGATAAACATCCAATCCCTACTCTTAAAAGGTCAGGACAATGCATTGCTGCCATATACAGGGCAGCCTTCTTCAGGTAGGATAACATCTCTAAGATACACCACTGGCAGGCAACCATGCAGAATTAGCTAGGCTGAGAACAGGACATAAGCCTCATAACAAAAAATTAATTTGGACTGCTTCCGTTCCTTCTGCTGGCTCCCTCTGTGACCCCTAATACAACTAAAAACAAAAAAGGTTAAAAGAACACTTATCCTAAACTATCCTTTTTTTGTATATGGTCTGCTTTTCCTGTATAGCTGCGCAACAGATTTTATTCTGCTGTAGTGTGCTAAGATGCCATAAGCATTTGTAAAATTGAGGGCCAGAAAAAAGGGGTCATCGAGAGTTGCACTGACAGGCAACATATTGTGTTCAAACTTCCTGCAGCATCTGGAATCAATTACAAGTAAGCCATGACCATAAATGGAAGTGCACGGTCACTTGCCTGCTATTTGCAAAAAAGGATTCATACAGGAAGCCACGGTTCTAGTATCTGCATTCTAAGCTCTGCTGAAGAGTTACACCGGACAAAACCTACAGTCTCCTTCAGCCACAGCAGACGTGGATAAAATACCCATACATATTTAACATTTTATTTTCTATGCCTAAAGTGTGTTATCACATCTGCAGAGATTGTCTGAAAGTGCATTATTTCTCTACCAATCAGAAAGCAAAGCAAACATAAGTTTCAGCCTATTAAATCTTTCCTAGATCAAATCACCACCAACAGCTCAGATGTCTGCATAATGACAAGCATGTGTTGGCTAAAGAGTTACAGCTTAAAAAAAAGCATTAGAATGTAGTATAGCAAAAAAGTAGAATAGTCACAAGTTGATATACAGTATCTAAACAAGACCATGTTACATGGTGGCTTCTTATTCAAAAGAAGCAATATTAAAACAAACACCTATTGAAGGCAGGCAGTGTGGCACAGTGGTTAAGGTTTTGGACTAAAAACCTTGATGTTGTGAGTTCAAATCCCACCACCTGCCTGTACACCAACTAGAAAAAAGAAATGTAACCAATTGCATCATAAATGTTGTAAGTCACTTTGGATAAAGGCATCGGCCGATTACATAAACGTAAGATTGTTGTAATGTGTGTGTATTATCAGCATCATTGTCCAAAAACTTTCCTACTAGTGTTTTTCTTAAAATGTTTTTAATAAAAAGAACTTCAATAAAAGGATTTTTGGCTGTGAAGGCTAAATATAATTTGAATGATATAAATTCACAGTTCAGCAATTTAATATATAGTTAAGGAAGTATCATGTAACCGGTAACTGTTAAAACTTTTAAATAAAGTACAAAAACATGCCAAAATTTCAGTTGTGCACAAAAGCTATAATCAACATAGAAAGCTGACAATTTTTCCTTTGTAAAAAAAAAATAAAATGAATAAAACCAGCCAGCACCACTACTTTGATGATGTTCTGTCTGATGAAAACAGTGCAGTGAAAACTTCCTGCAGATAGTCCGCATATAAATGTAAAGCCAAATATCAAGCTAGCCCAGTGGTAAGCACTGTTGACTCACAGTCCCAAATATCAGAGTGTGAACCAAAGTTGGGTCAATGTCTTCATGGATAAGGACATTCTCCCCGTGTCCATTTGGGGTTTCTTCTTGCAGATATCAAAGATTTGCATTTTAGATTGACTGACAACTGCATGCTTACCCTGTATGAGCAAATGTGCGCATGCCCATTAGTGTGCATTCTAAGGCGGGTTACTACGAGATGTTGCCAGGATAGTTTGTCATCACCCATCCATCTATATTCCAGAATAAATACTGATCAGTCTTGGAAGATTCAAACAGTGTCTCAATATATAAAAACATCTTAAAATCCTTCCCTTTTAAAGATCCTAGAGTACAATGGGGAAAGAACCTTTCACTTAATATCTCAGAGAAGGGGTGGAAGGCGGCCATGCACAGAATACACTCTACTGTAGCTCCATATGTGCAAAGCATTCCAACTTTCAACTTAATATTTTTCATCAATCATATTTATCTCCAAAACATATCCAGGGCAGGATCCAACCTGCAAACGTTACAATATAGCTCGAGCTTCAAAGGGCCACAAGTTTTAGGAGTGCACCAAATTAACATGAATTTGGACAAAAATCTTTGAATGTTTATCAGACAGCCTTGGTGTCACAATTATTCCTAACATTAACAGCGGTGTTTGATGGACTCCCAGATGGGATTTAAGTGGTGAAGGACAACTTGATTGTAATTGCTTATACCACATTACTAGCACATAGATTTATCTAGTTTAACTGGAAGAATTCCACCCTACCTGGAAAACTGATGTCTTGGAAAAAAAATCTAAATTTTCACTTGGAGGATCTGCTCAAAACGTTTTTAAAATATGGCAAGATCTAATGAATACAATTTTAGAATACATTATTTATACTGGGGGAATAGGACATTTTGATTATTTTTTTAATTTTGGCCCATGCGGTTTGCTCTCCTCTCTTTCTGTTATATGGGGGATCAATGCTATTTTGTTAAGTCTGACTTTTCCTGCAATGCAATAATTATATATATATATATATATATATATATATATATATATATATATATATATATATATATATATATATATATATATATATATATATTTACGGCATTCGTAGTCTGAATCACAATCTGATTGTATGGGTGGTTACCTACCAGGTAACGCTTGTGGTTGGTCAGCAAGTCGGCTAACATCCGCCACGATGCTCTCAGTTGTGAGAAGCAGATCATAGAATGGTTGAAATTATATTATATATATATATATATATATATATATATATATATATATATATATAAAAAAGAAAAAAAAAAAAAAAAAAATAGCTAGACATACTTTGGCAACTGACTTTAACATGTGTGTATATATATATATATATATATATATATATATCTATATCCACATTACTAACCGAGAATGCTAAACCGGATGGACGCAGGGACATCCGGCCATGGGCCGTAGCCGCAAAAAGACGTACTGCGCAGGCGCCCCAAGAAATGAGGCGCCGCGAGAGGCAGCCGCGACCACAGAAAAAAGGAGTGAGCACAAAAAAAAGGAGTCAAAGAAATGAGGCGCCGCGACCACAGAAAAAAGGAGTCAAACGCAGGCGACGCACACAGCGCCGCACTAAACTACCACACAAAAAAAAAAGAAGCCGCTCGCGCCCCACAAATCCCACACCCACCTCCAAGCACCCCCCCCCCCCCCCTACAAGCAACGGACGGGACACACACACAAAGAGGACGATTCAACAAGCCCCTGGCACACAAAATGAAAGAAGACGCTCACGCCCCACCAATCCCAACACCCCCTCCAAGCAACATCCCCCCCGCCCCCCCCCCAGACGCCGGCAAAGCACACAGCGCCACACGAATCCCATTGCACACGAAACGGGACGCACACAAAGAGGAGGATTCAACAAGCTCCTACCACACCAAAAAAAAGAAGCTGTGAACGCCACACCAAGCCCATTAGAGACGAAACGGGACAGACTACGGACATGGCACACGAAACGTTCACAACGACGATTCAGACCCACAAACACACTAACATCAATAAGAAGTGACACCCAAAGCCCCATTTCTAAAGGAACCGTCCGCAGACACCTGCTAAACGATTGCGCCACTTAGCTGACAACGCGTTCAATAATGAGTCCACTATTGAGGAAAATTCATTGGGATTAATGAATGTCATTTGCAATCATTGTCATTCACTTAACTTCCCTGAAGAAACAACTGGCAATACAAGTAATGAATTTACACGTTGTTGTCAAAAGGGTCAGATTAGACTGCCTCCTTTACATTCATATCCTGAATATCTACAGAAGCTTCTAACTAACTATGTACCTGAAAGTAAAAACTTTATGAACTGCATTAGATCCTACAATAGTTCATTTGCTTTTGCATCTACCGGCGTAAATATCAGGCCACCAAAAGGCAATGGCCCATACTGCTTTCGCATATGTGGACAAATATTGCATCGCATTGGAACAGTGCACCCTGAAACAAATCAACAACGCAAATATGCACAAATCACGTCGGCACCTACAAAGCGCTTCTGAAACCGCGGAAGAAAAAATGTCTCGGCTCCAAAAACACATGTCACTCCTTATTCCAAATACCGGTCCCAATCACAGAAACATCGCTATCCACTATAACAATGCACAGTAACGAATAATAATATTCCCTTTGCGGGAAAGGTACTTTTATTAGGAGGAGATTTTAGACAGTGCTTAACTATTACTCCACTTACAATGTGCTCATCTATTGTTCAGTCCACCTTAAAATACGCGGACAATTGACATTGCGTTGATGAATAATAATATTCCCTTTGGAGGAAAGGTACTTTTATTAGGAGTAGATTTTAGACAGTGCTTACCTATTGCTCCACATGCCATGCGCTCAGCTATTATTCAGTCCACCTTAAAATACGCAATGACGTCATACATAGACAACAAGAGACCGAACTACAATACATATACAAGCGCGAGACCCGATTGGTGATAATACGAAGAAACGAACAGTCCGCATATTAACAGTGAGTTCGATCCTACTTATTACTTATCCATATTCCTAACGATAAAGATCAAACAAGTCATCAATTCACGATCACGGATACAAAACTAGACGGCTCGAGTAACGGGACCACAAACACGAACCCGCATCAAAAAAAAAACTTCACCTCGGCGCGCTTCTAAAACCGCGGAACAAAAAATGTTACGCGAACAATTGGCATTGCTTTCTAAAGATACACTTGGTACAAAACATATGATTTCCAGATCCCGAATATAACAATTGGTTATTACAACTAGAACATTGTACACTCACCAATACAGATGGACTTCACCCAGATATTATTACAATTCCTCAACCCTTCATCTGCGACGACTTACTTACGGAGATATTTGGAACAGCGGTCTCATTAGACCAAATACCCCTTTTAACACAACGAAGTATATTATGTCCAAAAAATATTACTGTTGATCACATTAATAACCAGGTCATTTCATTACTTCCTGGAGAGTCACACCTCTTTCTAATCTCTGACAAAGTTGACTCTGATGACGACAATGACCATCTTAATTTACCCTTACCATATTTCAACACTATTAACCCAGCCGGATTACCACAACACAGTCTTAGCCTTAAAAACGGAACAATACTCATGCTATTAAGAAACCTTAACACTAAACAGGGTTTATGCAATGGTACACGTTTAGTCGTCTACACCATAACACACAATGTTATTCAAGCAACAGTTCTTACAGGATCACATGCTAACAATACTGTTCTAATTCCTAGAATTGACCTTACAAGTTCTGACCTGGAATTACCTTTTACACTTAAACGGAAACAATTCCCCATTAAACCTGCCTTTGCCATGACCATCAACAAATCACAA